>NC_056732.1:121043904-121068904 GCF_019279795.1 Protopterus annectens
TTGGACATGACTTTATACATCAGGCACAGATCGCCTCTGAGCAGGCGGTATGCCACTGAGTAGAGCTGGAGTTTCTTTAACCGGGCAGCATATGGCAACTGTTTGAGCCCTTTGATCCTCTTGGTGAGGTCCCTAATTACTTCTTCTGTACTTAATGGATTACCACCTATATGGTAATTTGTGGGCACTTTGTTTTTGCCAAAGGGGATGACTATACACTCTGGCACCAGTTCTCTGTTTCTATGAGGCCCATTTGTAGGATGCTTGTGTCGGCTGGAGAGTCGATTATGGCACCCAGTTTGCAGTCATCTGCGAACTTGGTCAGCCACAGTCCTTCCATGTTAGCCTGTACCTCCGAGAAATATATACCGAAAAAGAGAGGTCCCAGGACTGAGCTTTGTGGGATGCCACTTGTAACTGGTTTGGAGTCTGACATGGCTCCAGCAATTCTAACCATGTGGGTTCTGACCTTGAGCCAGTTTGCAACCCATCTAGTGACATAGGGGTTTATATTTAAGCTGGTGAGCTTATCTATAATGCTCGAGTGGGGTATTGTATCGAAGGCTTTTGCAAGATCCAGGTAGGCTGTGTGGACCACCTTCCCCTCGTCAATGGCCTTGGTGACTTCTTCAAAGAAATCGACCAGGTTTAGGAGGCAGGATCTGCCCTTAACAAAACCGAACTGGGTAGGATCCACTGTCTGTAGGTCCCCAATATCTTTATTTATGAGGTCCATGATGATCCTTTCCATAGCTTTGCAGACCAAGCTAGTCAAGCTTATGGGGCGATAGTTTCCAGGATCCGTTGAGGCACCACCTTTGTGGAGAGGGACCACTGTTGCTGTACGCCACTCTTTGGGTACATATCCTGTAGTAAGGCTGAGATTGAACAGTAGTTTTATGTTTGGGTTTAGTTCTTCTTGGAGTTCATGTAGGACGCAGCCCGGGACACCGTCTGGTCCCATTGATGCTTTGTTTTTTAGCTTTGGAGATGGTAGCTCGTACCTGAGCATCTGAGATGTCAGGGGGGACAGCACTGTGCTGGGATAGATATTTGCCCTTTTGGTGGGGAAGGGGGGGGGGAGTTTGCGCTGAACCTGTCAGCTAGGATGTTGGCAATGTCTGTGGGTTCGGTGTATTTTTTGTCATTTTGGACTAATTCTGAGCATATCTGGGAATTCCCACCCAGGTTCCTAACATAACTAAAGAAAGCCTTGTGATTATCCTTAGTGTCCTGTGCAATTTTTCTCCAGAAGCTGGCCTTAGACGATTTTATGAGTGCCCGTAGTTTTTTGCTAATACTGATCAGAGATGCCTTCCCGTTTTGGGATTTTGCTCTATCATGTAGTAGCTTCCTCCTTCTATTGTATAGTTTGTTTATGTAAAACCAAAACCACACAATGGAGATGGAAAGCGAAAAATAAAACCAAAACCAAACTAACAATCGCTCTGGAGAAACCAAATGAGGGACCAAGACCGGAGAGCAAACGATTAATGATCCAAAGCAGCTTTATTCACAAGACCAGCAAAACACACTTTAACGCTATACATCCAAATTGCGTTTTCGAACGTCTTCATCAGAAGCCTAAAAACATGTCATTCCCACCAACTCTCTTATATAAGCACCATAATCAATCAATAAAAACATCAATTAGATAATTCCATTGAGTAATTAAAGCAAACTCATCGTATTACACCGTTAGCCAAACCATAAAAAAAAATATATATGCGTAAATTACTGACTTAGATAATAATTTTAAAGTGTTTTTAATAAAATTGTTCCTTTATTTATCTTCCTGTAATACGTATTTAATAATTTTAATTTTCTCTTGTTTAAACAATACCAGCTAGTCACTGAAAATAAAAAATACTGTGCAGATTAAAATCAACTCAATGGTATACCAACATCTGCTGGAAAATAGTGGAATTATAATAACTAAATCATAACTTTGCAGCCCTTAATTTGAGCACAGGGAGAAGGGAAACCATGTCATTCAAACCGGGGTTCTTGTTTGCCTCCAAAATAATCTGCCAATAGAGTTCTCTATATTCTAACTTGGTTTCCCACATACCACCCTTGACCTCTTTAGGAACTAAATCCAAAACAAAAAAATGAAAGGAGGCCTGTTGACAAGTCTGTGTGTGGCTAAACAATGCATTATTGGCATTGTGTTTTTTAATTTCATAAAGATGTTCATAAATTCTAGATTTAAGCTTCCTCTCCGTCTTCCCCACATAAAAGGAATGACAGAGATGACAAGTAGCAATATACACAACACCATTAGTATTACAATTGGAATGTATATTACCAACAATCTCCCTATTTCTACTAGGAATATAAATACTGACACTGTTGGTAATATACTGGCATTGAGAACAAGAGCCACATTTGAAAGTTCTGACCTTACCTATTTTGTCCTTATAGTTGGAAGTGCCCCCAAATTCAAACAATCTCTTAAAATTCCAATCTTTTCTATATGTGAATTTTAAAGGCTGCTTGTATATGTGTTCCAAATCCGTAATCTGCTTAAACCTATCCCATTCTCTAATAATAATTGTCTGTTTAATAACACCTGAATCTCCTGTATAGTCCATAATATATGCTTTTTCCCAACAGTTCATAACATTCTTAATGATAATGGGACTAGGACCTTCCTGACTTAAAATGACATAAAATAGGTGCCAACCTCCCATTTCTCCCTTCCAATACCTCTTGAAACAACTCACAAACCAGTATTTCTGGATACCCCCTCTCCCTAAACATATCCATAATAAATCCAGCATCATTTATGAAATCAGTGTCGTCTGAAGTCATACAACTGGACCTAACTAGCTGCCTCTTAAGGAGATTCCTCTTTTGGAAAAAGGGATGACCACTGGTAAAGTGGAGGTAGGAATTTGAAAAAGTTTTTTTCCGATGTATTTTAGACTAGAAGGAATTATTAAACTTAGATAAGGAAACATCCAAATAGGTGCATTCTTGATTATTTAAATTATAAGTAAAATCTAAAAAGTTGGTTGTACTCTTAAGGTAGGCCAAAAATTTAAAATATCTTTCCTGGGAATCTGTCCAAAAAGTACAAATATCGTCCAGGAAACGTTTATAAAAAACCCAACAACTAGCATATTCACAATTGTTAACAAATACATTTTCCCACCATGACAAAACAATGTTGGCATAAGAGGGGGCACACTTTGCCCCCATAGCTACACCCCTTTCCTGTTTATAGAATTCCCCTTCAAAATACATAAAATTGTTTTTCAAAATAACTTCCATGAGCAAAAGACATGTTCTAAAATCATCCGGGGAAAGACCACCATTCTCCCTCATATTGTCCTCCAACCATGAAAGACCAATATCATGGGGAATAGAACCAAACAAGTCCACAATGTCAAGGGTCACAAAAATAATCTCCGAAGAATAAAGGTTGGTTTTGACCTGCCTCAAAAAGTCCCATGAATCCTTTAAAACCGTATTGCCCTTGTTAGCCAAATCCTTCAATTTCACATCAATGAACTTGGCTAAAGGGGTAGGAATAGAACCCTCAGAAGAAACTATAAGTCTTAAAGGAGGGTCATCAGGGTCTTTGTGAACTTTCGGTATTCCAAAAACTGAAGGGACTCTGGGATTTTTGTTGTTCAAAAAATTAAATACATCAATATCTGTAGAACCTTCAAGCAACAAATCGTTAATTAAAAGGTTAATTTTAGATTTAGCAATGTTAACCTCGTTGATTGAGGCTCTAGAATACTTAAAAGTATCAAGTAAACAATCTTTCATCTTGGATTCATATAAAATAGAGTCCATAAGTACCGTTCCAACCCCTTTGTCTGGTTGCATTATTCTTATTATTTTGTTGTTTTTTAAAGAATTCAATAATTGATTCTCATTTTTGGATATATTAGAAAATACCCTATGCTCATTAATAGTGTTTCTAATCTCTTTTTCTAATAACTTTTCAAGATTTTTGAGCTGTGGGTGGAGGGGAGGATTGATAGTACTTTTTTTCTTTAACATAGGCGGGTCACAAGAATTAGAGTTTGTGTCATGAAACATTAAGGACAAGTTTTGTTTCCTTAAAAAAATTTTTAAATCCACAATAGCTCTGGGAACACTCATTTTCCTGGTGGGAATAAATTTAAAACCTTTGGAAAATAAGTTAAAATAATCCCAGTTAATATCCAGAGTAATGTAGTTAAAAATGTTGTAATTATTAAACTCAAAGATGTGTCCTTGTTGTGTAATACTAGTGCTGGGTAATAAAACATTTTCCTCCTCGTGTTCACCCTGTGGTTGTGGGAATTGTAAAACACTGGGTTCTGGTTGCGTATCCTGTCCGACCTCCGGAGGGGGGGGGGTGTATGGTCTAAAGGGATGTCTCGATTATTGTTTAAAAAAACATCCTATGAATTTTCTAAATTTCCCCCTTGCTCCACTGTTAGTGTATTGTGTCTACCACCATTCCAACGGTTAACGTTGAAGGACCTAGGTTTGGGATAGGCCATCCCTTGCTGGTATTCCCTAATGTCCCTCTCCAGTTTCCCTACCTTTCTTTTCATGTTGAGAGTACATTCCTTACAATTTGTGTAAAAATATTATAATATAAAACCTTCTCAGGTTCAACAGTAAACAATAAATCATTAATAATGCTGTTATTGATAGAATTCATTTTATCTAAAAGAGAAGTTCTAACCCTTTTGTTTTCTGCCAGAATAGCTCTCACCACTTCCAGGCCACATTTATCAAAAATCTGAATCAGTTCTTTATGAAAAACTGATCCCTCCTCAACCCTATTGGGGAATTTGCAGACCTGTAACCCCTTAGGAACTATGTTTTTACTTAAACATTCTGTTAAAAAGGTGGCATCACAACCTAAACGCTTATATTTGTCCATATAATAATATAAAAAATCAAGATTGTCCCTGTAAGTGGGTATATCAGCAGCTAAATGTGGAGAAGCTGCTTCGGAAAAGTTTAAACAGTATTTCCTGTCCAAAAGGTCTTTAGAATCAACTTTGTGTTTATGTTTTGAAAAGTCACCTTAATTCCGAGATGTTCGTTGTTCTTTGGGAGCTGCAAAATGTCCGTTTTGCATTTCACGCTCATCGGTTGTTCCTTTACTTAAGTCAGTAATTTACACATATATTTTTTTTTATGGTTTGGCTAACGGTGTAATATGATGAGTTTGGTTTAATTACTCAATGGAATTATCTAATTGATGTTTTTATTGATTGATCATGGTGCTTATATAAGAGAGTTGGTGGGAATGACATGTTTTTAGGCTTCTGATGAAGACGTTCGAAAACGCATTTTGGATGTATAGCATTAAAGTGTGTTTTGCTGGTCTTGTGAATAAAGCTGCTTTGGATCATTAATCGTTTGCTCTCCAGTCTTGGTCCCTCATTTGGTTTCTCCAGAGCGATTTTTAATTTGGTTATAGTTTGTTTATGGCTGGGGTCCACCAGACAGGATGCCTAACTTTGGAGGATTGGGTCTTGGTTTTATTTGGGATTGCATGATCCATGCATTCCTGAAGGTGTTCATAGAATGCGTTTATAAAGGATTCTGCGGTCTGGGCCATATTTTCCACAGGTTCGGGGGCTTTGAAGGATTCCACCTCAGTTTTGAGGAGTGTGAAATTTGCTTTAGAGAAGTTTTTCACTGTGGTTTTCTGGGCAGGGGCTGGGGTCGGGATGTGAATATCTAGTGAGATTAGTTTATGGTCTGATCTTACCAGTGAGGGATACACTTCTGGTCTGGAGCATAGAGTCCCCATGTTGGTGATGATCAGGTCCAGTATGTTTTCCCCTCTTGTGGGAGTGGCAACAAGCTGTTCCATAACATTTGAGTTTATAAATTCTAGGAACCTTTGGGCTAGGGTGTTGGAGCTAGAGTAATGCTCCCAGTCTATGTTAGGGTAGATGAAGTCGCCCTATATGATGGTGTTTGGAAAGGCCTTCATATTTTCCACTGTTCTCAGGAAGGCCGAGTGGGGTTCCTGGGTTTGGGAGAGTGGTCTGTAACAGGCTATAAACTGGAAGGCAGTTTTACCGACTGTTAGTTGCACATGGATAGTCTCTGATGCTTTGTGCTGTGCCACCAACCTGGAGGTGTGGGTATCTTTGTCCAATATTGATACTCCCCCTCCTTTTGTGGTTCGGTCCAAGTTTTGGGGCCGAAAAACATGGTATGAGGTATAACCTGGTAGTGCTGGGGTGCTCTCGGGAGCCTTGAACCAGGTTTCTGTTACTGCACAGATATCGATGTTCTCCATGCTAAGGAGAGTTTCGAGTGCATGCATCTTAAGGTTTAGACTTCTGGCATTGCGTAGCATTACTCTTAGTTTCTTATCCCCTGTGATACCTATGGAGGTGGGTTTGTCTTTTGAGCCTTGCCTAAAAAAGGCACTATGGGGGTGGCAAGAGCCTTTGCCAATATCCAAAAGCCCAGGGGTGACAGGTGCAAGCCGTCCCTAGCGAAGCATCGTGGCTTGTCGAGCATGTCATCCCAGGCAGACAGGCATTGGATCCCCTTTGAATGACACCAATACTTAAGCCAATTGTTGAAATTGATCATCTTGTCTTCATATTGTGGCATCATTCTTGGTGAGGGTAAGATGCTACTCAAGGTCAGGGTCATACCGGCCTGGGCTACATGCTCAGAGAGCTCCTCTATGTCTCTTTTCATGTAGTCCAGGGAGGTACATCTCAGGTCATTCACACCAGCATGGACAATGACTGAGTCATATTTGTACTTGCCTTGGAGTGACCTGAGTGCTTGTGTTATGTGGCGGATCCTAGTGCCCAACAGGCAGCTCACCGTGACCGTCTCCTTGTTCAGCCTGGTGAGCGGGACATCAGTGTGCCTGACGATAGAGTCACCTATTACAAGTGTATCAGGTGTGTTGTTTAGCCTTAAGGGATGTGACTGTTCAGCACACTGGCTTTGTGAGCTATGTGTTGCACGTGTTTTGTTTTGGGGTAGCGGTTGCTTGGGTGTTTGCTTTGGAGGTCTCTGCTGCTTAGGCAGAATTTTATTTAGAGCCTCAGAGTATGTTTTTCTGAGTTTATGTGTTTGGTTTGCTGTCGTGGTAGGTCTATGTGAGACTGGAATTGCAGTGAGTGTGGTTTCCTTCTCCTCTTGACTGGTTATGCCAGTACTGAGTTGAGAGAGCTTAGCCTCCAGTTTGGCTATATGGTTGCATCTCTCACATGTGTTGGAATTTGTTGGGAGGAGGACAGGGTTGTCTGTGTACATGAGGCAGTTGTAACATTGCCTCAAGATTCCCAGATTCACCAGCTGGACCGGAGAGGAGATTGACAACTGACCTTTGGACATGCTAGAATAGTATTGGGGATTCCTTTATAATTGAAAAAAAGGGCCAATGGGGAACAAAGTACTCAAGGGAAGTTTGTGAGGGTGTAGTGCTTTTAATTTTTTAGTACTGACTTGTATAATTGCTTTAGTGAGCAAGTGCCAGGCTTTAGAGTGGGAATAGAGTGTTTATTATGAGAACTAGATCTGTTCTAAGGGAAAAAGTGAAGAGCAGACTTTGTGGAGCCGACAATGGTTTAAACCCAATTAAGCGGCACTACCCGATGCTTTGCTATGCGCAAATTTGCGCAAAGCCGTGCTAAAGCGGGTTTTATACAGGGGGACTTGAAAGAGCTAGAAACTGGCCCAAAACGGCCAATAGACTACCAGATTCTAGTGCTGGCTCTCCTCCAGGGATAGATAGGCTGCTCCAAGCTCCCCACTGCCACTGATGAACAAAGAAGCCTCCCTTTATCCAAGAAAGGAAATGGACAACACAGGAACTTTCCAAAAGTCCAGAATACAGCAAAGCCTGTATTTGGACTACTCTAGGTCAGGAAAGATAGGAAACAAGGATATATATTTTTTTCTTTTTTGCAACAAACAGCAGGAAAATGCAATAAATATGTAACACAGGCTAGCGCTCTTGAGTGTGTAGCCTCAACAGGTAAAAGCAACAAACAGGACAAACTTTAAAACTGCAGGTACAAAAACAACTTTAAACAGTTTAAAACAGTTCAAGAAGCAGAAATACTTGCAGTTTAGCTAGATCAGACAGTCGCCCAGGTAGTAGCAGGAAAACAAACACTTTTATCAGGTTAGCAGTCGCTCTTTTAGCCTCTCTGCTGCTAGTACCACTCTGCAGGACCACAAGTAGCTTGTCTGAGTAGAAACAAGCGCAAAAACCGCGCCAAAGTGGGTTTTATACAGGGGGACTTGAAAGAGCTAGAAATTGGCCCAAAACGGCCAATAAACTACCAGATTCTTGTGCTGGGAACACTCCTCCGGGGATAGATAGGCTGCTTGACAAAAAAAACCACAACGACCACGAATCTACCAAAAACATTCAAAAATACACCAGCAAAAGAAGCAGTCAAATGGTGAGATAAAGAGAAATAGCTTTAATCCATATTACACATCCGTCCTGGTACCTCGGCAATTCGCCTTCAATGGAACAAATATTCAAATGCACACATTCTCTTTTATATACTCATCAATTAAACAATCAGTCAAATCATTAACTTGTTAACCCTATAGGCACTTTAAAATATCATCTAACATTCATTTAATATTATATATAGAAATTAATTTTGTACATATCCTACTTATAAAAAACTAACTGAAAAGACATATTAATTATATAATAATTCATGCTGCTTTTCAAAACTTACAAATATAATAAATTTTTCTATAAAATACTACTTGTTACTAAGCAAATTTAAATAAATATATAAAACATTGAAATGCAAATTTAGAAATAAATAAATGAATACACTCAAATTTCATTATGATTCAAAGATTACACCACAACCATATGTCATGTTCATCCACTATCTAAATTCATCCCAACGGGAAATAATGTATGATACCCCATGATCATTCTATGCCCTAATCTATTTAATGCAGTTTTAAAATTTCCTGTACAAAAATGTGGTCTAGCAATACAAAACCTTCCGTGCTACCATTATGTATTTTAATGAAATGAGTGGCTACTGGACTATCCATATTTCTCCTCCTAATGTCACCCAAATGCTCCAAAATACGCACCTTAACCTTCCTGGTAGTCTGGCCGATGTACCATAGCGGCGTGATACAATCACACCCCAAAATGTACACCACCCCTGATGACATACAATCGAACCTTTCAAATGCCAAATATTTCCTCCCATTTATTTTCATCCCATGCATGTTTTTTACCTTGTCACAAACCAAACAGCGGCCACAGCAATGCATGCCAACATTTATGTTGGTCGAAAACTCTAGTTTTCTATTTAACAGCTCTTTTAAATTGTAATACCTATTATAGGAGAAGGTGATGTGCTTTGGAAAAAGATAACCAACAGTTAAGTCTTCGCACACAACATGCCACAATTCTCTAATGATTTTATCAACCATATTAGAAAAACCTGAGAACCTGGATACAAAAAAATATCTTTTCTTGTGTAGATGTAGTCACTAAATGACTATGATTGTTGTAATATATACTCCTCCCTGATGTACGAATTCTACACAATCTCCTCTTTATATCTAACAGTTTAGTACTCTCATATCCCCTGGATAAGAGTCTATTGAAAGTTTCATCACATGCTTCTTCCCATAAACCTGTATCCGATGCATTTCTCAAAATCCTCTTAAATTCCCCTTCAGGCAATGCCTTAATCAAATGGGGAGGATGCATACTACTTGCATGCAAAAAGTTGTTTACCGCTGTTGGTTTCCTAAAGGGTTTATATTGTATCATATTACCTTTCCCTACATAAAATTCTACATCCAAAAAGGATGTACTGTATGAGGAACTTTGTGCGACAAACTTTAATCCATGTGTATTCTGATTCAAATTTTCCATAAACTGCGTAAATAGGGACACCTCACCCTTACAAATAAAAATTAAATCATCAATGTAACGTCTGTAAAAAATGACGTTATTCACAAAAAAATAACTCAAACATAAATTCTTTTTCAAACTCTCTCATGTATATTACAGCATAAGTGGGTGCAAAAGCTGCACCCATAGCAGTCCCCTTTACCTGTAAAAAGAAATCATTCTTCCACATGAAATAGTTATGCGTCAAACTAAACTCCAACAAACATAACAAAAACATGGTACGTGGTCCCTCACCCATAATCCTCTGCATGGCCTCCAAACCCCATCTTATGCTGATATTGGTGTATAAAGATGAAACATCAACTGTTGCCCAGTAGTATTCCTCCTTCCACTCTACCCCACGTAATGCTAAGCACACATCTTGGGTATTTTTTACATGGGAACAAACTTTGGGAAGATATTTTTTGAAATGAAAATCCAAAAATATGTTAACCCTTTCTACATAGGAGCCAGTACCAGAAATGATGGGCCTTCCTGGTGAATTAGTCATATTTTTATGAATTTTGGGGATGATATAAATGTATGGGTGACGAGGTTCCTTAACTATTAGTTTTTTCACATCCCTATTAGTAAAAAAACCCAACCTTTCTCCTTTTTCTAACAGTTCACTTAACTCTTTAGAATAAAGTTTCAAAGGGTTATTGTTCAGCTTAACATAAGTGTCTTCTCCTATCAAAGTGTTTACTATGCATTCATATTTTTCGGTATCCATCACAACCCAGTTACCCCTTTTGTCAGCTGGTTTAATGGCAACTTTATCCAATTTTGTTCTTAACTCTTTTAAGGCCAACCATTCATGTTTGTTTAAATTAAATGCCTTGTCTTGTCTACAAAATTCTTTATGTGCTTGTTCAAGTTTAGAACAAACAACATGCTCAAATGCATTGATAGCCTGCGAACACTTTGGAGGAGTAAAACTACTATCACCTGAAAAACAAGGGACATCAATGTGCCCATAACCCCCCCCCAAAGTTTTCTTCCGCACAAATATTATCCTCCACAGAAAATTCAAAGACATCATTATTATCTTCATATCCATCAAGTGTCATGTCATCATAATCATATATGCTCAAATTTAACAATTCATCATCTGGTAAGGTGTAACTTTCAGTTAGAAGATGTTTTTCTCGTTCAGAGAAATATACCCTTAAATTCAATTTGCGGACAAATCTTTTAACATCCACTATTACATCCGCCAATGAAGGTAACCTTGTGGGTATAAACTTGGTACCTTTTAACAAAACCTTAAGCATGTCATCAGATAGAACTAAACCAGAAAGATTAAGTACACTTAAATCTTTACAAACTAAATTAGTATTGTTGGCAAAACAACCATCAACATTTTCAATAACAGTCCCAACAATGTTTTCCAAAATCAATTCCAAATCTACATCAACATTATGCATTGAGTTAACATTACTAGCAGAGCAATCGTTAACATCTTGAGTGACTGTCCCAGTGATATTTTCCAAAGTTGTTTCACAGTCTAAATCAACAGGACCAAAACGACTACAATTAGAAAATGTCTCTCATTCCAAAGAACATACCAAGTCTGACTTTAGTTTTTTGAGTTAGATAACGAAGCTGAGGTGTAACTCGTCTTACCCTGGTTCTTCGCCAATCTTGTTTGCACATTAGAATAGGTCTTCCGATGGCTCTGCTCACTCCTTCGATTCTCCACACCTCCATCTAAGACTTCCATTGTGATGTTTTCAAAAGAGACACTCTTACGGCTTACCCCAGTCTCAACTGAAGAACATGACGACACTTCCTCACTTCCGGTTACACGTCTTTTGGAGTTCTGATGGAAACGACGCCCCCTACGTGGCCAATTGTAGATTTTATTTTTTTCATAGTCCTTAATGTTCCTGTTTAACTTAGGTAGAGAATGATGTTATGGCTCGGAAAAAATCTTTGTTAATTTATCATTGATATTTTTGAAATTTAACTGGAAAACAGCAGTTGAAGCCTTGCTAGTGAGTTCCTGCTGAAAATCAGTTATTTTTGTATGCAGGTTGTCCATCGCCCTTTGATTTCTTTTTATGAGAATTTTTAACCAACTTAAACAGCACTCCTGTGCCGCTTGCCTCCATTCTGATAACAGGTCATTTTCATCTTCTTTAAAACCACCAGCTGGTAGTTTATCTATCCGCAAACCCCTAGGAGTGATATTAAGGGTTACATATTTTTCTAATAACTTTGAATCATAAAAAACAGTCATTTCCTTCAACATCAACCATTCCAAACGTGCAAAATCTTCCGAACATGAATCATTAACATAAATGTTGGCATGCATTGCTATGACCGCTGTTTGGTTTGTGACAAGGTAAAAAACATGCATGGGATGAAAATAAAGGGGAGGAAATATTTGGCATTTGAAAGGTTCGATTGTATGTCATCAGGGGTGGTGTACATTTTGGAGTGTGATTGTATCATGCCGCTATGGTACATCGGCCAGACTACCAGGAAGGTTAAGGTGCATATTTTGGAGCATTTGGGGGACATTAGGAGGAGAAATATGGATAGTCCAGTAGCCACTCATTTCATTAAAATACATAATGGTAGCAAGGAAGGTTTTGTATTTAGTGTATTAGCTAGACCACATTTTTGTACAGGAATTTTAAAACTGCATTAAATAGGTTAGAGCATAGAATGATCATGGGGTATCATACATTATTTCCCGTTGGGATGAATTTAGATAGTGGATGAACATGACATATGGTTGTGTAATCTTTGAATCATAATGAAATTTGAGTGTATTCATTTATTTATTTCTAAATTTGCATTTCAATGTTATATATATTTATTTAAATTTGCTTAGTAACAAGTAGTATTTTATAGAAAAATTGATTATATTTGTAAGTTTTGAAAAGCAACATGAATTATTATATAATTAATATGTCTTTTCAGTTAGTTTTTTATAAGTAGGATATGTACAAAATGAATTTCTATATATAATATTAAATGAATGTTAGATGATATTTTGAAGTGCCTATAGGGTTAACAACTTAATGAATTGACTGATTGTTTAATTGATGAGTATATAAAAGAGAATGTGTGCATTTGAATATTTGTTCCATTGAAGGCGAATTGCCGAGGTACCAGAACGGATGTATAATATGGATTAAAGCTATTTCTCTTTATCTCACCATTTGACTGCTTCTTTTGCTGGTGTATTTTTGAATAGATAGGCTGCTCTAAGCTCCCCACTGCCACTGGTGAACAAAGAAGCCTCCCTTTATCCAAGAAAGGAAATGGGCAACACAGGAACTTTCCAAAAGTCCAGAATACAGCAAAGCCTGTATTTGGACTACTCTATGTCAGGAAAGATGGGAAACAAGGATAATTGTTTTTTTTTTTCTTTTTTGCAACAAACAGCAGAAAAATGCAATAAATATGTAACACAGGCTAGCACACTTGAGTGCGTAGCCTCAACAGATAAATGCAACAAACAGGACAAACTTTAAATTACAAGCGCAAAAGCGTGCTAAAGCCGGCTTTAAAGCAGGGGGTTAGAAAGAGATAGGAAATGGCCCAAAACGGCCAATAAGCTACAGGTCACTGGGCTGGAACCACTCCTCAAGGGACAGATAGGCTGCTCAGAGCTCCCCACTCTCACTGGTGAACAAAGAAGCTTCCTCCTATCCAAATAAGGATATGGGCAACACAGGAACCATGCCACAGCCCAGAGATCAGCAATACCTGAAGACTGGACTATTCTAGTTCAGTAAAGGCGGGAAACAAGGATTTTTTTTTTATACAAAGAGGCAGAAATTAGGTACAGAAACACAGTAAATGCTTTAATTCAGCTAGCATACTTGAGTGTGTATCCTACCACTTAAAGTAAGCAAAAACAAAATTTAAAAGTGCAAAAAACTCATAAATACAGGCAGGAATGCAATAAAACAACTTTGCAGAGCTTATTTAGTTAAAGAAACAGAGAAGTCTATATATATATATATATATATATATATATATATATATATATATATATATATATACAGAAAAGCAGCTAAAACACACAAACACTTCAGATGCAGTGCAACCTAGACCACTTGAGTTGTAGCAATATTAAGGCAATGAGCTAATGACACTAGACTGGGAGGAGTGTCACAGATCAGATTTACAGTAGGGGCGGGCAACTGCAGAGCCACCAAGTATAAGAGCAAGACACCAACTCGGAGGGAGAGTGGGGACAGCCTACAGACAGTAGCACTAGAGAAAGCCACAAACAGATAAAGATTTGTAAAGATAAAGAATGCTTTTAACTGCAGACAAATCAGTTGCTTGTGCAGATTAGTTAATAGCAATAAAATACACTCGAAGACTAAAAAGCAGACAATAAAAGAGCTACATATTAATTTTTAAAAACAATAATCTACATAAATAATCGAAAAAAAACAGGATACTTATATATCTCAGCTAACAGCTGCAGTCAACAACTCTTACCTACTCTGCTCAGTGTGTATAGGCAGAAACCTTATCAAAGTTAGGGCTTAAATACCAGAAGAACAACTTTTTTTTATAAGAACACAAAAGAACCATCCCCACTCAGCAGACTATTAACACAATCTAGCAAAGTTAAAGACAGGCTTCAGCTAGAAACAACAGCCTACAGACAGTAGCACTAGAGAAAGCCACAAACAGATAAAGATATGTAAAGATACAGAATGCTTTTAACTGCAGACAAATCAGTTTCTTGTGCAGATTAGTTAATAGCAATAAAATACACTTGAAAACTAAAAAGCAAACAATAAAAGTGCAATATATTAATTGTTAAAAACAATAATCTGTATAAATAATGGGAAAAAAAACAGGATACTTATATATCTCAGCGAACAACTGTGGTCAACTCTTATCCACTCTGCTCAGTGTGTATAGACAGAAACCTTATCAAAGTTAGGGCTTAAATACCAGAAGAACAACTTTTTTTTCACAAGAACACAAAAGAACCAGACCCCACTCAGCAGACTATTAACACAATCTAGCAAATCTATTTGGCATTTGAAAGGTTCGATTGTATGTCATCAGGGGTGGTGTACATACAAGAGAGGCTTCAGCTAGAAACAATAGCCTACAGACAGTAGCACTAGAGAAAGCCACAAACAGATAAAGATTTGTAAAGATACAGAATGCTTTTAACTGCAGACAAATCAGTTGCTTGTGCAGATTAGTTAATAGCAATAAAATACACTCAAAGACTAAAAAGAAGACAACAAAAGTGCTATATATTAATTGTTAAAAACAATAATCTGCATAAATAATCGAAAAAAAACAGGATACTTATATATCTCAGCTAACAGCTGCGGTCAACAACTCTTATCCACTCTGCTCAGTGTGTATAGATAGAAACCCTATCAAAGTTAGAGCTTAAATATCAGAACAACTTTTTTTTACAAGAACACAAAAGAATCAGCCCCCACTCAGCAGACTATTAACACAATCGAGCAAAGTTAATGAGAGGCTGCAGCTAGAAACAATAGCCAACAGACAGTAGCACTAGAGAAAGCCACAAACAGATAAAGATTTGTAAAGATACAGAATGCTTTTAACTGCAGACAAATCAGTTGCTTGTGCAGATTAGTTAATAGCAATAAAATACACTCAGACTAAAATACAAACAATAAAAGTGCTATATATTAATTGTTAAAAACAATAATCTGTATAAATAATGAAAAAAATAGGATACTTATATATCTCAGCTAACAGCTGCGGTCAACAACTCTTATCCACTCTGCTCAGTGTGTATAGACAGAAACCCTATCAAAGTTAGGGCTTAAATACCAGAAGAACAACTTTTTTTTTTACAAGAACACAAAAGAACCAGCCCCCACTTAGCAGACTATTAACACAATCTAGCAAAGTTAAAAAGAGGCTTCAGCTAGAAACAATAGCCTACCGACAGTAGCACTAGAGAAAGCCACAAACAGATAAATATTTGTAAAGATACAGAATGCTTTTAACTGCAGACAAATCAGTTGCTTGTGCAGATTAGTTAACAGCAATAAAATAAACTCAAAGATTAAAAAGCAAACAATAAAAGTGCTATATATTAACAGTTAAAAACAATAATCTGTATAAATAATCGAAAAAAAAAACAGGATACTTATATATTTCAGCTAACAGCTGCGGTCAACAACTCTTATCCACTCTGCTCGGTGTGTATAGACAGAAACCCTATCAAACTTAGGGCTTAAATACCAGAAGAACAACTTTTTTTTACAAGAACACAAAAGAACCAGCCCCCACTCAGCAGACTATTAACACAATCTAGCAAAGTTAAAGAGAGGCTTCAGCTAGAAACAATAGCCTACAGACAGTAGCACTAGAGAAAGCCACAAACAGATAAAGATTTGTAAAGATACACAATGCTTTTAACTGCAGACAAATCAGTTGCTTGTGCAGATTAGTTAATAGCAATAAAATACACTCGAAGACTAAAAAGCAGATAATAAAAGTGCTATATATTAAATGTTAAAAACAATAATCTGTATAAATAATCAAAAAAAAAAACAGGATACTTATATATCTCAGCGAACAACTGCAGTCAACTCTTATCCACTCTGCTCAGTGTGTATAGACAGAAACCTTATCAAAGTTAGGGCTTAAATACCAGAAGAACAACTTTTTTTTTTACAACAACACAAAAGAAACAGCCCACACTCAGCAGACTATTAACACAATCTACCAAAGTTAAAGAGAGGCTTCAGCTAGAAACAATAGCCTACAGACAGTAGCAATAGAGAAAGCCACAAACAGATAAAGATTTGTAAAGATACAGAATGCTTTTAAACTGCAGACAAATCAGTTGCTTGTGCAGATTAGTTAATAGCAATAAAATGCACTAGAAGACGAAAAAGCAGACAATAAAAGTGCTATATATTAATTGTTAAAAACAATAATCTGTATAAATAATAAAAAAACAGGATACTTATATATCTCAGCTAAGAGCTGAGGTCAACATCTCTTATCCACTCTACTCAGTGTGTATAGACAGAAACCCTATCAAAGTTAGGACTTAAATACCAGAAGAAAAACTTTTTTTTACAAGAACACAAAAGAACCAGCCCCCACTCAGCAGACTATTAACACAATCTAGCAAAGTTAGAGAGGCTTCAGCTAGAAACAATAGCCTACACACAGTAGCGCTAGAGAAAGCCACAAACAGATAAAGATTTGTAAAGATACAGAATGCTTTTAAATGCAGACAAATCAGTTGCTTGTGCAGATTAGTTAATAGCAATAAAATACACTCGAAGATTAATAAGCAGACAATAAAAGTGCTATATATTAAATGTTAAAAACAATAATCTCCATAAATAATTAAAAAAAAAAAAAAAAAACAGGATACTTATATATCTCAGCGAACAGCTGCGGTCAACTCTTATCCACTCTGCTCAGTGTGTATAGACAGAAACCTTATCAAAGTTAGGGCTTAAATACTAGAAGAACAACTTTTTTTTTTTACAAGAACACAAAAGAACCAGACCCCACTCAGCAGACTATTAAAACAATCTAGCAAAGTTAAAGAGAAGCTTCAGCTAGAAACAATAGCCGACAGACAGAAGCACTAGAGAAAGCCACAAACAGATAAAGATTTGTAAAGATACAGAATGCTTTTAACTGCAGACAAATCAGTTACTTGTGCAGATTAGTTAATAGCAATAAAATACACTCAAAGACTAAAAAGCAGACAATAAAAGTGCTATATATTAATTGTTAAAAACAATAATCTGTATAAATAATAAAAAAAAAAGTACAGTTTTGTACCTACCATAAATGTAGATGGCCGATAGGTATGCATCTGCAGTCATAACATATGGGTTGTCCTGCCTCAGGCAGCCCTTCGGTCGGACGGATTCCAAAGTCTGGGTCTGGCCTCAGCTGATGTCGCACTTCACCCGACGTCATAGCTCCTGGGGTATAAAGGCATCAGCCGACGCCATTTTCCTTAGTGTTTCTTGCCCCAGATGCCAGGTGCCCTCTAGGAAGGCTAAATTTGTATAAAAGTAGAAAATTCCAAACAGTAGAAATCAAAAAGTATATATGCATATATACATACAAACGAATACACCATAATAGATTCCCCCAGCTAGCTAAGAGAGGGGTATGTACCCTAGGAATACCACAGAGGGGAAGGAGGGTGGGTAATCCTGACTGCAGATGCATACCTATCGGACATCTACATTTATGGTAGGTACAAAACTGTACTATGTCCTTCAAGGATGCATCTGCAGTCATAACATATGGGTAGAATACCATAGCCAAACTGGGGGAGGAGGCACTAAGATAATGATGGTGTAGTTAAGATCCCTTGTAAAACTGCAGTTGCAAAACCTGCTCGGGATCTGGAGTATAAAGGAAGATTGTAATGCTTGGCAAATGTATGCACGGAGCTCCAGGTAGCAGCTTCTAAAATGTCTTTGGTAGCCACTCCTCGTAGGAAAGCTGTAGTGGTGGCTGTAGCTCTTGTGGAGTGAGGCCTGATATTTTCAGGAGTTGTCTTTCCATGAAATGAGTAGCAGAATCGAATGCCATTTCCTATCCACTTTGAGATTGTCTGTTTTGAAATTGCTTTTCCTTGCACTCCTGTTGCATATGCTACCAAAAGCTGGTCAGTTTTTCTGCTGGCCTTAGTTCTGTCCAGATAGTAGCACAGTTGTCTGTGTACATCCAAGGTGTGTAGTAGTTTTTCCCCCCTGTTCTGTGGGTTAGGGAAGAATGTAGGTAAATGAATAGCTTGGTTCAAGGATACCCTGGATACCACCTTTGGCATAAAAGTAGGATTGTTTCTCAAAGACACTCTATCCTGGTGAAAGATAAGGAAAGGCTGCACTGCCATTAATGCCTGTAACTCGGATACCCTTCTTGCTGAAGTGATTGCTAGCAGGAAGGCAGTTTTCCAAGATAAGAACTGTAAGTCTGCTGTTGCTGCTGGTTCAAAAGGGGGAGGTGTTAATTTTTCTAGCACAAAATTGAGATCCCATGCAGGCAGAGGTGGTTTCCTTGGAGGTTTTACATTTTTGATCCCTCTCAAAAATTCTCTGAGGAGAGGATGAGAGAAGACAGGAGGATCCATGTTGTACTCTGCTGAAATTGCTGATGCATGAATCTTAATGGATGAATAGGACAGGCCATTGTGGAACAGTTCTGCTAAGTATTCTAGGATGTGTGCTAGGTTTGCCAGTGTGACATTTGTTCCCTTTGCTGCACTCCAAATGAGGAATCTCTTCCATTTGGCTGAATATGTTTTCCTTGTGGAGGGTCTGCGAGCCTCCAGGATAATGTCCTTAACCCTCTGAGATAAAACAGGTTGGTTTTGTTTTATGCAATTTTCCAAGCAGTTAGCTGCAGCGTTTTTAGGTTTGGATGCAGGGTCTTGTAGTTGTTCTGCGTTAGAAGTAAAGGACACAGAGGTAGAGGCCATGAGTTCGTCCGAGACATGCTTCTCAGTAGCGGGTACCAATGCTGCCTTGGCCAGTCTGAAGCTATCAGAATTACCTTTGGCTGTTCCTCTCTGAACTTCAGTAGAACTTTGTACATCAATGGGAGAGGTGGAAAGGCATAAACTGTCAGGGCCTTCCAGCTGAAAGAAAGGGAGTCCACCCTCCAGGCTTGTTGGTGGTATACTCTTGAGCAGAATTTCTTCAGTTGGTGGTTGAGTGGGGAGGCGAACAGGTCTATCTCTGGCATTCCCCATTTCTTTGTTATGGTTTTGAAGATGTCTGGATGCAGCATCCATTCGTGAGCATCCGTGGTAGTTCTGCTTAAGCTGTCTGCTAGTGAATTCTCTTTTCCTGGTACGAATCTGGCCTGCAGTTGGATGTTGAGATTCAGGCCTAAGTTCCACAGGTCCATTGCCATCCGGCATAGAGGTATGAATGTGTGCCTCCCTGTTTGTTGATGTACCACATGACTGTGGTATTGTCCGTCCTTATCAGCAGGTGTCCTTGCTGGAGGAATGGTTTGAATGCCTCGATTGCGTGCTTCACTGCCAGCATCTCCTTTAGATTTATGTGTAGATTCAGCTGGTCTTGGGACCATAGGCCTTGGATACACTTGTCTTCCATGTGTGCCCCCCAGCCTAGGTCTGAGGCGTCCGTGGTGATGGTCTGCCTTGGATGTGGTTTGTGGAAAGGCAATTCTCTGTTGATCTGGCAGGCCTGAGCCCACCACAGGAATTCTTTTTTCAGGCATGGAATGATTGGTATTAGGGCTTCTAGACTGTGTCTGTGTTGAGACCATACATTCCTTAGGTACCATTGTAATTTTCTCATATGCAGCCTGGCATGTGGGATCAAGATTATGCAGGATGCCATGTAACCCAGGGCCTGCAGGACTTTCCTTGCAGTAAGCTGAGTTTGTCTTGTTAAAGCCATGAAGTAGACTGGTAGTTGCTCTTGTTTTTCTACTGTGAGAAAAGCCATCTGAGTTAATGTGTCCAGTTCTGCACCCAAAAAATGTTATCCTTTGGGATGGCACTAGTCTTGACTTTTGTATGTTGACTGTGTATCCCAAGGCTTGCAGCAGTTGTATGACATAGGTCAAATCCTTCATTATTTTTGTCTTGTTGTCCGCTTGTATTAGGCAGTCGTCCAGGTATGGGTAGATTTGAATTCCCTGAAGCCTGCAATGTGCAATTACTGATGCCAGGCATTTCGTGAATACTCTGGGCGCAGTAGATAAGCCAAAGGGCAATGCTGAGAATTGATAATGCTCTGATCCTGCAAGAAATCTGAGGTGTCTTCTGCAATCTGGTCGTATAGGGACGTGCAAGTATGCCTCCTTGAGATCTAGAGTCACCAGCCAAGACTCCTTGCCCAACATGGGAAGAAGTTGCTGTAGGGTCAGCATCTTGAATTTTGGAACAATGAGGTATGTGTTCACTGCGGACAAGTCGAGAATAGGCCTCCATTGATTTTCTTTTCTTGGTACAAGGAATAGTCTGGAGTAAAATCCTTGGCCTTGTTCCATAGATGGTACCTTTTCTATTGCTCTCATCCTTAGTAAGCTGATGATTTGTTTTAGAGCCTCTGATTTCTGGCTTGGTGGAAGGTTTGGCATTCCTCTCTTTTTTGGTAGAGTGTGGAAGTGAAACCTGTAGCCTTTGTCTATTGTTTGCAAAGTCCATTTGTCTCCTGTAATGCAATGCCAGTTTTTTGAAAATAAAGCTAGCTTTCCACCCAAGGGTGCTTCCAGTTGTTCCCTGGTAGGCGGAATCAGAGCCAAGTCATTGTGTCTGTCCTGTGGAAGTGGTTGCAGTCGCAGTTGTGGCAGCACTTCTCTGGTTGGCAGGTTGCTACTGACGACCCCTGTAGGCACCCCTTGATTGACCTCTGCCTCTTGGGCGTCTATTTCTGCCTCTCTGTGCTCTGGAGGTGTCTGGAAAGGACCAATTCTTTGAAGGCCAATTTCTGCTGAACCTCGGAGGTTGGACCTGAAGAAAATCCTTGACTGTTTGGACAGATTTTGCTTTTTCTTCCACTTTCTTTAGAACCTCCTGTGCAGGGGAGCCAAATAAACTTTGTTTCTCCATACGGGCATCTAGGAGTTTGGACTTAACATGGTTTGGCAAGGATTGTTCTTTTAGCCAGGCATGCCTTCGAATCACTGCTCCAGTCATAGCTGATCTAAATGAAGCCTCCAGTGCATCATAGCCACATTTTAAGAAATGATTACTGACCTGCTGAGAGTTGTGTACCAAATCCTGAAGGGACTTACGGTCTAAAGGTTCAGGAGAGGACAGCTTTTTATTCAGCTGATCTAACAAAAATTCCTGGTACTGTATCATGTGAAATTGACAGTTTAAAGCCCTGGCAGAAAGAGTAGCAGATGTATAAACCTTTTTACCCCATCTCTCTAATGCTCTTGATTCTCTTTCAGAGGGTAGGGTTTTTTTGGCAGAGACAGCTGCAACACCTTTAGGGCCCTGAGAAATGGTTTCTGGGTCTGCAGCATGGGCCTTATACAAGTGGAAGTGATAATCCGGGACCCTGTAGTATCTGTCAGATTTTGCAGGGGCCGGGGGAAGAGAATCAGGGGCAGTACCGGCATCATTGTATGCATCATCAACAACTGATAGTACAGGTGGTACGGCTAAAGGCCTATGCTGAGGCAAGTGTAAAAAAGTCCTTAGCCCTTTCCTAGAATCAGAAAAATCCTGACCCTGCCATTGGAAGTGTTCCCTCATTGAGTGTAGAATTTCCCCAAATGAAAATTCTTCTGGAGGGGAGGCAGAAGGAATGGAGTCTTCTGCATCAGAATCCTCATAAGGTGAGTATGGTCCTTCCTGATGGTCAGATAAATCTGAACCATCCGAGGAATAGTCAGAGGAGAGAGGTTCAGGGGGTTCAGTCCTAGGCTTCTTTTCAGGAGGGGGTTGTGAGGCCCTGTCTGGGTGAGGTTGGGATCCCCTGATCAGAGAAATAAGGTCCTCAGCAAGGCTGAGAATATGAGAACTTGAGGTAGGTCTGTGAGAGGGAGCTTTTGTAGGTAAGGGCTTGGAAAGTTTAGCTGCTTTAGCCCTGGAGAAGGCCTTGATAGACATAGAAGCAGGGGGTCTAGCTGCCCCACGTGCAGGAGTAGAGATGTCCAACGGAATGGTGTCGGACAAATCTTGTGTGCCTGCTTCTTCAGTAGGAATTTCTGTAGCCGACTCAGCCGGGGCCTGTGTGGCCTCGGTTATCGGAGGCATGCTTTCGGCCGAAGCGAGGACCGAGGTCTCGGTTTCAGCCGAAACCGAGACACTCACGGTAGGCCTAACTGTGGTTTCAGCCGAAACCGCGGCATGAGTGTCGGTCCTTTCCTTGCGTTTTTTAGCTAAATGTGTAGTCGGAGTCTCCGACGGCATTTTATATGCAAAAGCGGAGCCAAAAAACTCTTCAGCAAACACCAACCGATGTCTAAGTGTCCGTCGGTTGAAGGAAGCACAGGCTAAACAAGCTGATACGTCGTGGTCTGGGCCTAAGCAAGGAAGGCAGTAAGAGTGGAAATCCTTATGAGGTATTTGTTTCCCACAAGTTAAACAATTATTTACTTTGTCTGACATCGGCTGAGGCAAGAAAGAGTCCCCAACGGGGTACTTAGCTTTTTTAGAAGTCTTCGGTAGCTGAATCTCTGGATCTGACCGACCGGCACTTGCGAACAGCTTCTGCTTCGGGCACCGCGCGGCAAGAAAGACTGAGGAAAATGGCGTCGGCTGATGCCTTTATACCCCAGGAGCTATGACGTCGGGTGAAGTGCGACATCAGCCAAGGCCAGACCCAGACTTTGGAATCCGGCCGACCGAAGGGCTGCCTGAGGCAGGGCAACCCATATGTTATGACTGCAGATGCATCCTTGAAGGACATCAGGATACGTATATATCTCAGCGAACAGCTGCGGTCAACTCTTATCCACTCTGCTCAGTGTGTATAGACAGAAACCTTATCAAAGTTAGGGCTTAAATACCAGAAGAACAACTTTTTTTTCACAAGAACACAAAAGAACCAGACCCCACTCAGCAGACTATTAACACAATCTAGCAAAGTTAAAGAGAGGCTTCAGCTAGAAACAATAGCCTACAGACAGTAGCACTAGAAAAAGCCACAAACAGATAAAGATTTGTAAAGATACAGAATGCTTTTAACTGCAGACAAATCAGTTGCTTGTGCAGATTAGTTAATAGCAATAAAATACACTCAAAGACTAAAAAGCAGACAATAAAAATGCTATATATTAATTGTTAAAAACAATCTGTATAAATAATCGAAAAAAAAACAGGATACTTGTATATCTCAGCTAACAGCTGCGGTCAACAACTCCTATCCACTCTGCTCAGTGTGTATAGACAGAAACCCTATCAAAGTTAGGGCTTAAATACCAGAAGAACAACTTTTTTTTACAAGAACACAAAAGAACCAGCCCCCACTCACAATCTAGCAAACTTAAAGAGAGGCTTCAGCTAGAAACAATAGCCTACAGACAGTAGCACTAGAGAAAGCCACAAACAGATAAAGATTTGTAAAGATACAGAATGCTTTTAAATGCAGACAAATCAGTTGCTTGTGCAGATTAGTTAATAGCAATAAAACACACTCGAAGACTAAAAAGCAGACAATAAAAGTGCTATATATTAAATGTTACAAACAGTAATCTCTATAAATAATCAAAAAAAAAAACAGGATACTTATATATCTCAGCGAACAGCTGCGGTCAACTCTTATCCACTCTGCTCAGTGTGTATAGACAGAAATCTTATCAAAGTTAGGGCTTAAATACCAGAAGAACAACTTTTTTTTTTACAAGAACACAAAAGAACCAGACCCCACTCAGCAGACTATTAACACAATCTAGCAAAGTTAAAGAGAGGCTTCAGCTAGAAACAATAGCCTACAGAAAGTAGCACTAGAGAAAGCCACAAACAGATAAAGATTTGTAAAGATACACAATGCTTTTAACTGCAGACAAATCAGTTGCTTGTGCAGATTAGTTAATAGCAATAAAATACACTCGAAGACTAAAAAGCAGACAATAAAAGTGCTACATATTAATTGTTAAAAACAATAATCTGTATAAATAATCGAAAAAAAACCCAGGATACATATATATCTCAGCTAACAGCTGCGGTCAACAACTCTTATCCACTCTGCTCAGTGTGTATAGACAGAAACCCTATCAAAGTTAGGGCTTAAATACCAGAAAAACAACTTTTTTTACAAGAACACAAAAGAACCAGCCCCCACTCAGCAGACTATTAACACAATCTAGCAAAGTTAAGAGATGCTTCAGCTAGAAACAACAGCCTACAGACAGTAGCACTAGAGAAAACCATAAACAAATAATAATTTGTAAAGATACAGAATGCTTTTAACTGCAGACAAATCAGTTGCTTGTGCAGATTAGTTAATAGCAATAAAATACACTCGAAGACTAAAAAGCAGATAATAAAAGTGCTATATATTAAATGTTAAAAACAATAATCTGTATAAATAATCAAAAAAAAAAACAGGATACTTATATATCTCAGCGAACAACTGCGGTCAACTCTTATCCACTCTGCTCAGTGTGTATAGACAGAAACCTTATCAAAGTTAGGGCTTA
>NC_056732.1:121076404-121166404 GCF_019279795.1 Protopterus annectens
CCAAGCTTCAAGATCCGAGCTCCTAGCTCCTCCCCCCTACCCATAATCCCTTACTACCAACCACATTACCTCAGATCGGTTATTTTGCCCTATAAGCTAAAGACGGAGAAGAAATTCTCCAAAGGACAATACCTTACCGAGGTTCGGGGGATGGCAGGGGGGGTCAGTTGCAGACAAATGAAGTATCTACTCAGATGGAACATTATGGTGAGTACATAACTTCTTTATCTGAAGTAGTTACTTCATTTGATCTGCAACCTGTGGGACAGAGTCCCCAGCTTACCTAAAGGCCCTGGGTGGTCCCTACGGAAGGATATTCTGAAGCACCGCGGAGCCAAAGGAAGCCCTACTTCTGGAGATCATGTCCAGCTTGTAATGAGAAATGAATGTATGGGAAGAAGACCAGGTAGCTGCTGAACAGATATCGTCTACTGGAACTCTAGACCAAAAAGCTGTTGAGGTAGCCACAGATCTAGTAGAATGTGCCCGAACTACAACCGGAGCTGGCTTGCCAGCTGAAATGTATGCTTGTCTGATACATTTAGAGATCCAATTTGCTACTGTCACCTTAGAAATTGGTTTGCCCATGGCTGATTTAGCATAAGAAACAAACAACTGGTCTGACTTGTGGAAATCTTTAGTCCTATGCAAGTAAAAACGTAGTTGTCTGTGCACATCCAATTTGTGCAATATGTATTCACCTTTGTTTTGGAAACTAGGAAAGAAAACAGGGAGGTTAATAGATTGATTAATGTTAGTCTCTGTGGCTACCTTAGGCAGAAAGGAAGGATTAGTCCTGAGGGCCACCCTATCTTTGTGAAAAATAAGGTATGGATACTTAATGCACAAAGCTTGCAACTCTGATACCCGCTTGGCCGAGGTAATAGCAACCAAGAAGGCAGTTTTCCAAGATAAGAATTTTAAAGGCACTGAGGCCGCCGGTTCGAAAGGTGGTCCTGTCAAAGCTTGTAAGACCAAGGTAAGATCCCATGGAGGCATAGCTGGCTTAATGGGAGGCTTTAAGAGGAACACGCCTTTTAGGAAGGCTTTGCATATCTTAGCTGACGCCAAAGAATTTACGCCATCCCCCACATGATAATGAGAGATGGCTGCAAGTTGGACTTTAATGATGGACGCACTAGCTCCCTGCCTAAAAAGGAGGGATAGGAAGTCCAGGATAGTGGGAATAGGAACCGTAAAGGGATCTAATTCCTTATCCTTTGCCCAGATGGAAAAACGTTTCCATTTACTGTTGTAGAGCTTTCTGGTGGATGGCTTATGAGCTGCCACCAGAATAGCCTTAACCGGGGACGAGATACCGGGAGTCCTAGCCATTAACGGAACTGGATCAACCAGGCCGTGAGCTTGAGGTTGACCAGGTTCTGAGTGTGGCATCTCGTCGGATGCGAGATTAGGTCTGGTCTGGGATCCAGAATCCATGGGGGGGGGCCACACTGTGAGACTGCAGAAAAGGGAACCAGACTTGTCGAGGCCAGAATGGGGCAATGAGAATCACTCTGCTCCCCAACCGAAAGGCTTTCTGGATGAATTTCATCATCAGAGTAAGAGGAGGATATGCATAAAGGAGACCGGGCGGCCAAGCATGAACCAGAGCATCCCTGGGGGATTCCCCTCTGGGGGGAACTATCGCGAAGTAATCGCTGCATTTTGAATTTAGGGGCAAGGCGAAAAGGTCGCAGCGTGGTTGACCCCATTTGAGGAATATCTGCTTCGTGGCAGAGGGATTCAGAGACCACTCGTAAGGGCTGAGAAATACCCGACTTAAGTTGTCCGCTAATATGTTGGCCCGCCCCGGAATGTGCATTGCTATCAGAAAGCAATTGGTGGAAATAGCCCATTCCCACACTCTCATGGCTTCTCGACACAGGGGGTAAGACCTGGTCCCTCCCTGTTTATGTACCAGACAACGGACATGTTGACCGTCTGGATTGCAATAGTCCCCAGAGGTAGAAGGTGATGGAGAGCTTGCAACGCCAACAGCACTGCCCTCATCTCTAGGATGTTGATATGCAATGCAGTCTCTAGAGAAGTCCACGTGCCTTGGACGGACTTGCCTGCATAATGCCCACCCCACCCGAGGCAGGAAGCGTCCATGGTCACCGTGGCTTTGACTGGGGGAATCACAAAGGGTCTCCCTTCTTTGAGTTCCTGAGTCTGCAACCACCAAAGTAGGGAGTCCTTGCATGCCCTGCTCAGGGGAATCGGTATGTCCAAGGGATGGACCGACAGAGACCATTGGACCTGGAGAGTCCATTGTAACACTCGCATTCGCAGACGGGCATGGAGAGAAAGACCAATCGCTGCCGACATAGATCCTAACGCCCTCAGGACTAATTCTGCTGGAGGAGCGGGGCTCTGAAGAATGTCCAAGACTTGGCGAGACAAACTGTTTAGCCTGACCGATGTCAGAACCACTCTGGAGATTCGAGTATCCAACCTGGCCCCTATGAATTCTAGGGCTTGAGTGGGGCACAGGCAGGATTTTTCTTGATTCACTGCAATGCTCAAATGACCAAACAATAGATAGGGCGTAATCTCTCGCCGTAACCAGTAGATGCTTGTTGGGGGGTGGTGAGGAGCCAGTCGTCCAGGTAAGGGAACACTTGAATGCCCTGGAGTCTCAGGTGGGCTGCAACCACTGCCATGACTTTGGTAAACACTCTGGGGGCTGAGGTTAGGCCAAATGGAAGAACCCTGAACTGATAATGACTGGCTCCTAGCCGGAAGCGGAGGAAACTCCTGGATCGTCTGTCCATTAGTATGTGGTAGCACGCATCTTTGAGGTCCAACGAGCACATCCAGTCGTTCTCCTGCAGAAGGGGGAGAATAGATTGGAGAGTGACCATCCGGAACTTTTCCTTGTGTATGAATAGGTTCAGGGACGAAAGGTCTAGAATGGGTCTGAGGTCCCCCGTTTTCTTTGGCACCAAGAAGAAAGTACAGTTTTGTACCTACCATAAATGTAGATGTCCGATAGGTATGCATCTGCAGTCATAACATATGGGTTGTCCTGCCTCAGGCAGCCCTTCGGTCGGCCGGATTCCAAAGTCTGGGTCTGGCCTCGGCTGATGTCGCACTTTCCCCGACGTCAGAGCGTCTGGGGTATAAAAGCATCAGCCGACGCCATTTTCCTCAGTTTTTCTTGCCCCAGATGCCAGGTGCTCTCTAGGAAGGCTAAATTTGGATAAATGCTGAAAAGGTCCAAACATTTGCAAATTATATACATGCATAAACAAACAAATACACCATAATAGATTCCCCCAGCTAACTAAAAAGAGGGGTAAGCACCCTAGGAATACCACAGAGGGGAAGGAGGAAGGGTAATCCTGACTACAGATGCATACCTATCGGGCATCTACATTTATGGTAGGTACAAAACTGTACTATGTCCTTCAAGGATGCATCTGCAGTCATAACATATGGGTAGAATACCACAGCCAATCTGGGGGAGGAGGTACTAAGAAAAGGATGGTGTAGTTAGGATCCCCTGCAGGACTGCAGTTGCAAACCCTGCTCTGGATTTAGAGTATAAAGGAAGATTGTAATGCTTGGCAAATGTATGCACGGAGCTCCAAGTAGCAGCTTCTAAAATGTCCTTGGTAGCCACCCCCCGTAGGAAGGCTGTAGTGGTGGCAGTGGCCCTTGTGGAGTGAGGTCTGATATTTTCAGGAACTGTCTTTCCATGAAAGGAGTAGCAAAAGCAAATGCAATTTCCTATCCATTTTGAAATTGTCTGTTTGGAAATTGCTCTTCCTTGCACCCCAGTTGCATATGCTACAAAAAGTTGGTCAGTTTTTCTGCTAGTTTTTGTTCTGTCCAAGTAGTAGCGTAGTTGTCTGTGTATATCCAGGGTGTGCAAAAGTTTTTCCCCTCTATTCTGTGGATTAGGGAAGAATGTAGGCAAATGAATAGCTTGGTTCAAAGATACCCTAGATGCCACCTTTGGCATAAAAGTAGGATTGGTTCTTAGTGGCACCCTGTCCTGGTGGAAAATAAGAAAAGGCTGCACTGCCATTAATGCTTGTAACTCAGATACTCTTCTTGCTGAAGTGATTGCCAGAAGAAATGCAGTTTTCCAAGATAGAAATTGTAGATCCGCTGATGCTGCTGGTTCAAAAGGGGGTAGTGTCAGCTTCTCCAGCACAAAGTTGAGATCCCAGGCAGGTAGAGGGGGTCTTCTTGGAGGTTTAATATTTTTGATCCCTCTCATTAATTGTCTGAGGAGAGGGTGTGAGAAGATAGGTGGATCCACATTGTATTCTGCTGAAATTGCTGAAGCATGAATCTTAATGGAAGAATAGGACAGACCATTGCGGAACAATTCTGCTAAGTATTCTATGATATGTGTTAAGCTTGCCACTGTGACATCTGTGCCCTTTGATGTGCTCCAAATGAGAAATCTCTTCTATTTAGCTGAGTATGTCTTCCTTGTGGAAGGTCTGCGAGCCTCCAGGATAATGTCCTTCACCCTCTGAGATAGAACAGTGTGATTGGGATTTAAGGAATTTTCCAGGCAGTTAGTTGCAATGTTTTCAAGTTGGGATGCAGGGTCTTGAAATTGTTCTGCGTCAGAAGAAGAGGCCATAGGAGGAGAGGCCATGATTTTGCCTGAGACATGCTTCTCAATAATGGATACCAGTGTTGTCTTGGCCAGTCCGGAGCTATTAGTATCACTTTTGGCTGTTCCTCCCTGATCTTCAGTAGAACCTTGTACATCAATGGGAGAGGTGGGAAGGCATATACTGTTAGGGCTTTCCAGCTGAAAGAGAGAGAGTCCACCCTCCAAGCCTGTGGGTGGTATGTCCTTGAGCAGAATGTCTTCAGTTGATTGCTGAGTGGGGAGGCGAACAAATCTATCTCCGGCATTCCCCATGTCTTTGCTATGAGTTGGAAGATGTCTGGGTGCAGCATCCATTCGTGTGCATCCATGGTAGTTCTGCTTAAGCTGTCTGCCAGTATATTTTCTTTCCTTGGCACAAATTGGGCCTGTAGTTGGATATTGAGATTCAGGCATAGTTCCCACAGATTCATAGCCATCCGGCATAGAGGGTAGGAATGTGTGCCTCCCTGCTTGTTTATGTACCACATGACCATGGCGTTGTCTGTCCTTATTAACAGGTGTCCTTGTTGGAGGAAGGGCTTGAATGCCTCGATTGCATGACTCACTGCCAGCATTTCCTTTTGGTTTATGTGCATGCTTAGCTGTCCTTGAGGCCATAGGCCTTGGATACATTTGTCCTCCATGTGTGCTCCCCATCCTCGGTCTGAGGCGTCCGTGGTGATGGTCTGCCTTGGTTTTGGTTTGTTGAAAGGCAACCCTCTATTGGACTGGCAGGCCTAAGCCCACCACAGGAATTCCTTTTGAAGGCATGGAATGATTGGTATCATGGTTTCTAAACTGTGACTGTGCTGAGACCATACACTCCTGAGGTACCATTGTAATTTCCTCATATGCAGCCTGGCATGTGGTATTAGAATTATGCAGGATGCCATGTAACCCAGGGCCTGCAGGATCTTCATTGCAGTAAGCTGAGTTCATCTTGTCAGAATCATGAAGTAATCTGGAAGTTGTTTTTGTTTTTCTTCTGTGAGAAAGGCCATTTGGGTGGTTGTGTCCAGATCTGCACCCAAAAAGGTTATCCTTTGGGATGGTACTAGTCTTGACTTTTGAATGTTGACTGTGTATCCCAAGGACTGTAGCAGGTATGTGGCATAGGCCAAGTCCTTTATCAGATTTTCCTTGTTGTCCGCTTGTATTAGGCAGTCGTCCAGGTATGGGTAAATTTGAATTCCCTGTAGTCTGCAATGTGCAATTACTGATGTCAGGCATTTCGTGAATACTCTGGGTGCAGTAGATAAGCCAAAGGGCAATGCTGAGAATTGATAATGCTCTGATCCTGCAAGAAATCTGAGGTGTCTTCTGCAGTTTGGTCGAATAGGGACATGCAGGTATGCCTCCTTGAGATCTAGAGTCACCAGCCAAGACTCCTTGCCCAACATGGGAAGAAGTTGCTGTAGGGTCAGCATTTTGAATTTCGGCACAATGAGATAAGTGTTCAGTGTGGACAGGTCGAGAATAGGCCTCCATTGATTTTCCTTTCTTGGTACAAGGAATAGTCTGGAGTAAAATCCTTGGCCTTGTTCTGAACATGGTACCCTTTCTATAGCTTTCATCTGAAGTAAATTGTTGATTTGTTTTAAAGCCTCTGCCCTCTGATTTGGTGGAAGGTTTGGCATTCCGCCTCTTTTTGGCAAAGTGTGAAAGTGGAACCTGTATCCTTTGTCTATTATTTGCAGTGTCCATGTATCCTTTGTGATATAATGCCAGTTTTTGAGAATAAAGCCAGCTTTCCGCCCAAGGGTGCTTCTAGTTGATCCCTGGTTGGCGGAATCAGAGTTAAGTCATTGACCTTGACCTGTTGTAGTAGTTGTTATTGTTGCTGTTGCACTACTCCTCTGGTTGGCAGGCTGCCACTGACGGCCTCTGTATGAGCCCTTCGATTGACCTCTGCCTCTAGGGCGCCTGTTCCTGCCTCTCTGGGCTCTGTCCGAGTCTGGAAAGGACCAATTCTTAGTAGGCCAGTTTCTGCTGAATCTCGGTGGCTGAACTTGCAGGAAATCTTTAACTGTTTGCACAGATTTTGCCTTTTCTTCAACCTTTTTTAAGATCTCCTGAGCAGAGGAGCCAAATAAATGTTGTTTCTCCATTGGAGCATCCAGGAGTTTAGATTTGACATGGTCTGGCAAAGATTGCTCCTTCAGCCAGGCATGCCTGCGAATAACTGCCCCAGTCATAGCTGATCTAAATGAAGCCTCCAGTGCATCATAGCCACATTTTAAGAAATGATTACTAACCTGTTGTGAGTTGTGTACCAAATCCTGAAGGGATTTACGGTCTAGGGGTTCAGTAGAAGAGAGTTTCTTATTCATTTCATCTAACAAATGTTCCTGGTACTGTATCATATGAAACTGACAGTTTAATGCCCTGACAGAAAGAGTTGCAGAAGTATACAGCTTCTTTCCCCATCTCTCTAAAGCTCTAGACTCTCTGTCAGAGGGTAGAGGATTTTTGGCAGTAGCAGCCGCAACCCCTTTAGGGCCTTGAGAAATAGTTTCTGGGTCTGCAGAATGGGCTTTATACAAGTGGAAATGAGAATCCGGAACCCTGTAGTATCTGTCAGGCTTGGCAGGGGCCGGAGGGAGAGTATCAGGGGCCGTACTGACATCATTGTACACATCATCAATTACATTTAGAACAGGAGGTATAGCTAAGGGCCTATGCTGAGGCAAATGCAAAAAGGTCCTTAATCTTTTTCTAGAATCAGAGAAATCCTGACCTTGCCATTGAAAATGCTCTCTCATGGAGTGTAGTGTCTCACCAAAGGAAAACTCCTCAGGAGGGGAGGCCGAAGGGATAGATTCCTCTGCATCTGAATCCTCATAAGGCGAGTAAGCCCCTTCCTGGTGGTCTGACAACTCAGATCCATCCGTGGAATCATCTGAGGAGTGTGGATCAGAAGAGTCAGTCCTGGGCCTTTTGTCTGGTGGAGGTTGAGAGGCCCTGTCTGGGTGAGGTTGTGAACCCCTAATTAATGAAATAAGGTCCTCAGCAAGGCTGAGGATCTGTGAACTGGAGGTAGGCCTCTGGGAAGTAGATTTGGGAGGCAAAGCTTTTGAAAGTTTAGCAGCTTTAGCCCTTGAAAAGGTCTTAATGGACATGGAAGCAGGGGGCCTAGCTGCCCCACGTGCAGGGGTAGAAATGTCCAAAGGTATGGTGTCGGACAATTCCTGCACACTAGCTTCGGTAGGTAGTTCTGAAGCCGACTCAGCCGAGGCCTCTCGGGCCTCAGTGGTCGGAAGTATGGTTTCAGAAGAAGGAATCGCCGAGGACTCGGTTTCGGCCAAAACCGAGACACTCGCGGTAGGCCTAGCCGTGGTTTCAGCCGAAACCGCGGGCTGCGAGTTTCGGTCCTTTTCCTTGCGTTTTTTGACCATATGCGAAGTCGGAGTCTCCGACAGCATTTTATAAGCAAAAGCGGCTCCAAAAAAAAATTCCTCTGCAAACTCCGACCGACATCTAAGAGTTCGTCGGTTGAAGGAGGCACAGGCTAAACAGGCCGATACGTCGTGGTCTGGGCCTAAGCAAGGAAGGCAGTAAGAATGGAAATCCTTATGAGGTATTTGTTTCCCACAAGTTAAACAATTATTTACTTTGTCTGACATCGGCTGAGGCAAGAAAGAGTCTAACGGGTACTTAGCTTTTCAAGTCTTCGGTAGCTGAAATCACTGGATCTGACCGACCGGCACTTGCGAACAGCTTCTGCTTCGGGCACCGCGCGGCAAGAAAGACTGGGGAAAATGGCGTCGGCTGATGCTTTTATACCCCAGATGCTCTGACGTCGGGGAAAGTGCGACATCAGCCGAGGCCAGACCCAGACTTTGGAATCCAGCTGACCGAAGGGCTGCCTGAGGCAGGACAACCCATATGTTATGACTGCAGATGCATCCTTGAAGGACATCCTGGAGTAATAACCCGATCCGGACTGATCTCGGGGGACGGGCTGGATGGCTCTTTTTCTTAGCAACTCTGAAATTTCTTGAGTTGCGGACTCCCTTTGATGGGGTGGAACATCGGAGAGATGTTTGGTTTTGGGTGGGTTGCATGAACAGTATTGTGTAACCTCTGGATATTATCCGGAGCACCCATCGATCATTTGTAATGGACTCCCAGTTTGATAGGTGCTCTGATAATCGCCCCCAGACTGCCTCCAGAGAGGGACAGTCGGGCAAGCCCTCAGGGCTGTTGCGCGGGTCCCTCCAAGAAAGGTTCTCTAGACCCGAAGTTACGCGGGCCCCCTCTGCCTCTAGAGGACGAGTTGTCTGCAGCAGGACAGGATTGCTGAGATTTATGGAACCACAGCTTCTTTTGCCCCCTCTGATTCCTGGAGAAGGATCTTTGGGGGTTAGGGAAGCGGACTCCGACGGCCAACAGCGTCTTCCCATCCTTCTCGCTTTAGACTAGCGTGTCACGAACCGATGAGCCAAATAAGGCCAAACCATCATAAGGGGCGTTCGCGAAGGACGCCTTGAAGGGATCCGTGAAGTCACAAAGGCAGAGCCAGGAGTGCCGTCGCAAGACTACTCCCGCTCCGCTAGCTCTAGCGGCTCCTTCCGTGACATGGGAAAGAAGCCGCATAGATGTATTTGATATGGACTTTAGAGTGGCCATTCGAGTCTCAAAAACCTTTTTGTCTGGGACCAACATGGACTCCGGAGGGGCTGCAGCGTATTCTTTAATTAAGTCACGCTGTAGCCTGATAGTGTGTGCCATGTAGTTCAGCGACCTTATGGCAAAGGTTGCTGAAGCAAACATCCGCTTCCCAATACGGTCCAAAGCCCGGGACTCCTTGTCCGGCGGATGGACCGAGGAACTTTCCTGGGCAAGTTCTTTCTTAGTGGCAGCCGCCACCAACATAGCATCGACCGGCACGCCTTTGGACCAAGAAGGTCTATCAGAAGGAGGGCTGAGGACCTTATCCGGGCATCTAGGGATAGGCTCCACAGTGTCGGGCTCCTTCCAGCCCTGGTAGTAATTAGGTTCTCCAAGGGGTCGGCTGGGGGGGACACCCAGGAGGTAGATGGGCCTGCCTCAAAGGCCTCCAGAAATACGGACTCGTCGAGGGAGGGCTTTTGGGCGGACCACCCCCCTCTTATAAGCAACATTTCCATGATGTCTCCAAATGAGACATCTTCAGGGGGTGACCTTGGGGAACCCTCCGTATCCTCCAAATCCATATCCGTGGTAATGGACTCGGGGGAGTCCAGGTGCCTCCTTTTGCACTGGCGCTTCCGAGGCACCTCTTCGGCAGGGCTGTCCGAAGAGGGCTCGTCCACTGGTTGGTGTTCCTCCCTAAGAACTAGCTGGAGGCTTTGGGCAGGCTGTCCAGATGGACGGATGACCGAAGACAGACCCTGATACAGTGGGGGTACGGGTGGATCCGAAGGCCCGGTCGGGGACCTGGATGACCTCGACAGTACCCTCTCCACCACCTCAAAAGCCGAGGGAGATTCACTATCACCAGCCTGAGAAAGCAACCTCCTCGGCTCCGAGGAAAGGATCGGGGTCAGAGCCGAAGCAATCGGATCCGAGGTAGTGGTGCGCTCCGGCCCCATCGGCGCCGAAGACACAACCACTCCCTCGGATCCGATGCTCAACCCTCGGCCCCGAGAGCTTGGATCCGACAAGCTCGAAGGTATAGTCGGCGAAGACACTATCCCTGTCGGCGCCGACGTATCCCTGCATCCGAAAGGGCCTGGATCCGAAAACTCTGAGACCCGATAATGGGTCGGAGAAGGAGTGATCGGGGCAAAAATGGGGGCTGCACTCCCTCCCAAAGGGGGGGGGGCAAGAGCATCCCCATCTGCATCTGGGTCTGTAAAAATCTTCGCATCATCCGATCCATGTCTGCTTCGGAGATGCTTCTAGTGGACCGCGAAGAGGTAGTCGAAGCAGGCCGGGAAGGCCGCCTCGAAGACCTCAAGGGAGACCTATCCTCCTCCTCCGGCTCCAGAGAAAAGGAAGGAGAATGGAGCCGAGAGGACAAGGATCCGGAGACCCTCTCGGGGGACTTCAACATCTTTTCAGGCGGAGCCGAGGGATGAGACTCAGCCCACCTTTTAGAAATATGGCCCTCTCTCTCCCTATGTTTCTTCTTCTCCCTGTGGGAAGAAGACCCCGACTCCACAGAGCTAGTACCCGATAAGGGAGGTTGAGTCCCGGGTACAGCTGAGGGAGTAACCGGCGCCGAAGCTACAGGGGTAGCTTGGACCCGGCTGGGAGAGGAAGAAGAAGCTGATTCCTGAGGGAGTTTTCCCACCAGGATTAGCTTGTTCTTCCTGTCCCTAAGTGCCCGAGGGTTGAAGGCCGCACAAATCTGGCAGGCCTCTGACAAATGTGCTGCCCCCAGACATAAAACACACTGAGTGTAGCCATCAGCTGGGGAAAGCTTGTGGCCACACTCACTACACTTCGAAAATATAGCCTTAGACTCAGCCATAATTCTCTCACACACACACCCAAACACTAAGGGGGGGGGGGGGGGGAGACAAAATTAAACTAAGGGAAAAAGTTTTTTTTTTTTTTTTTTTTTTTTTTTTTAAGTGGGTTTGATAGGATCTGACGCTAAAACAACACACACACAATTTAAACTAGATTAAGTATTAGAAAAAGGAACAATCTCACCAGGCCAGGAGCTCTTCACTAGGAAGCAACTGTCTTTAGCCGCGGCAAAAAACGATCTGAGGTAATGTGGTTGGTAGTAAGGGATTATGGGTAGGGGGAAGGAGCTAGGAGCTCGGATCTTGAAGCTTGTAAAGCTGCCGGTTCGGATCCGAGGTCGGATCCGTCTCCCACAGGTTGCAGATCAAATGAAGTAACTACTTCAGATCTAGCACTAAATGCATGTTGGTTATGTTGTCAGCACTAACTAGAAAACCCTTTTCCATCTGCTAATATATAATTTTCTACTAGCAGGCTTTCTTGCCTCCATTACTACCTGCTGCATGTCCTCAGTAAACCAGTGCCTAAAATGAATAAAGACCCTATCATCAAGGCAAACAACTGAAGTTGATTGATGTTGGGGTGTATCATATACCCCTGATCTTGTGTGAGTAGATCCAGTCTGTGAGGAAGCTTGTAGTAATTGCCCCTGGCCATTACCAAAATAAGAGAGAGCCATGGTTGCCTTGGCCAGAAGGGAGTTAACCATAATGATCTTCAGAACCACCTTGGATATTAGTGGAAAGGGTGGAAAAGCATATGGGGACATTCCTGCCAAACGAAAATAAAATAAAAGGCATCTGTCTTTCAAGCCTTCTTGCATGGAGTCCTGGAAAAGAATCTTGCCAGTTGATTGTTCAGGGAGGAGGCAAAGAGGTCTTCATGAGGAACTCCCCACAGATGGATCAAATCTTGGGAGAACCCCTGATCTAGTTTCTATTTGTTTGGGTCTGCCCTGGTCCTGCTCAACTTGTCTCCACACAATTTTTCTCTGATGGAGTGGAGGATGCCTGTAGAGTGAGACTGGGCTGCAAGGCTATATGCCAAGCTAACATGGCTAATCAGCAAAGGAGGTACGACCTGGATCCCACCTTGCTTGCTGATGCACCACAACTGTGATGCTGTCTGCAATCACTTGAAGAATGGTTCAGAGAACCGACTGTCTTGATATATATCTGCTTGCATCTATCCTTGGTGTCCCACACCTCCTGCACTTTTAGCCCTCTGGAAACTGCTCCCCAAGCAAAGTCTGAAGCATCTGTGGTAACTGACTGCTTGGGAGCAAGGAGGGAGAAGGGGAGACTTGGATTTAAGGAAATTAGTTGTCTCCACCAAAAGACTTCTCTTCTAACAAACCCCAGCACTGGGATTTGAAAAGCTAAATGGTGTTGATGCTGGGACCAAAGAGATTTCAGATACCACTGTATCTTTCTCATGTGGACTACTGCCAGGGTTATCTTGAGAATCATAGATGCCATGAAACCCAAAGTCCTGAGGTATTTCCTCACAGTGACCAAAGTCTGAATGGAAAACTTTACAAACAGATCTAGATAAAGAAAGTACAGTTGTGTACCTACCATAAATGTAGATGTTGGAGTGCATTCACTGTTGCAGTCATTACAATTGGGTTATCCTGCTGGCAGGCTGCCCACAGTCGGCCTGAGTTCCAAAGTCTAGGTCCGGCGTCGGTTGCTGTCACCTCTTCCCTGATGTCAGGGCGCCGGGGTATATAAGATGCAGCCGACACCATTTTCTTCAGTTTTTCTTGCCTCAGATGTCAGGTGCCCCTAAAATGGTAGGCTAAATAATGCCAATAAGCATGCATGCACAAAAAACAACTTTTCCTTCATCTACAAGCAAATACACCACATAGATTGTATAGAGTAGAAAAGTACAGTTAGGTCCCAGCAAAGAAGAATGGACTGCAACAGTGAATACACTCGTACATCTACATTTATGGTAGATACACAACTGTACTATGTTCATCGTGTTTCACTGTTGCAGTCATTACAATTGGGTTGAATCACTAAGCTAAGGTTGGGAGGCTGGAGTTAAATAGGATTAGGAGAGGCTATAAGGCCCTGCAGAACTGCAGTGGCAAAGTCTGCCCCAGGTAGGTGATAGTGCTTTGTAAAGGTATGCACTGAACTCCAAGTTGCAGCCTCTAAGATGTCTTTGGTTGGTACTCCTCTGAGGAAGGCTGCTGAAGTGGCTGCTGCTCTGGTTGAATGTGGCCTAATGCCCTTAGGCACTGATTTGCCATGCTGTGAATAGCAGAAACTAATGCAATGGCCTATCCACTTTGAAATAGTCTGTTTTGAGATAGGCTTTCCTTGTGATGCTGCAGCATATGCCACTAGAAGTTGATCAGTCTTTCTGAAAGCTTTAGTTCTGTCCAAGTAGATGCGTAGCTGTCTGTGAATGTCCAAAGAATGCAGAATTTTCTCACCCTTACTCTGTGGGTTTGGATAAAAAGTAGGCAAATGAATTGTTTGGTTAAGGGCCACACTGGACACTACCTTAGGTATAAATGTAGGGTTTGTCCTCAGCGAAACCCTGTCAGGATGGAAAATGATAAAAGGTTTCACAGCCATGAGTGCCTGTAACTTTGAGACTCTTCTAGCAGAGGTTATTGCTAGGAGCAGAGCTGTTTTCCAGGATAAGAATTTTATGTCAGCTGCAGAGGCTGGCTCAAATGGAGGCAGTGTGAGTTTTTCCAAGACATAGTTGAGGTCCCATGCAGGTATTGGTGCTCTCCTTGGAGGTCTTATGTTTCTGGCCCCTCTGAGGTACTGCCTCAGTAACGGATGAGAAAAAAAAGGTGGTTCTGTATTGTAATGAGCTGAAATGGCAGAGGCATGAATTTTAATTGAAGAAAAGGAAAGGCCTTTATCCAGCATCTCAGTTAAGTATTGCAAAATCTGAGGAATGTTTGGAACAATCGTGTCAATGCCTTGTGCTTGGTTCCAAGCACAGAATCTCTTCCATTTGTCTGCATAAGATTTTCTGGTGCTAGGCCTCCTGGCCTCCAAAATAACATCCATCACTGCTTTAGAAAGAGGTGTGTCTTGAGAGGCTATATTATCTGCCATGCTGCCAGGTTTAAGGTTTTGAGTTGGCTGTGCAGTATCTGGCTGTCTTGTTGGGTCGATAAATGAGGAATGTGAGTTAATGTCCAGGCTGGGCAGTGCGATAAGCTCTTTAGGATTGGGCACCAGTGCTGGCGGGGCCAGTCTGGGGCAATCAGTATCATTTTTGGTTTCTCTTGTCTGACCTTGAGGAGAGGCAGAGGAGGAAAGGCATATACTGTTAGATTTTTCCAGCTGAAGGATAGAGCATCCACTTTCCATGCTTGCTTGTAATAAGTCCTTGTGCAGAATCTTTGTAGTTGGTAGTTGTGTGGCGAGGCAAATAGGTCTATGTCTGGGCATCCCCAGGTCCTTGTTATCATGCTGAAGACTTGTGGATCCAATTTCCACTCGTGGGGATCCATTAGATTTCTGCTTAGTTCGTATGGCAAAGTAATTTTCCTTCCTGGCAGGAATTGAGCTTGCAGATGTACTTGGTAAGTCAATGCTGTGTGCCACAAGTTCATGGCTAGCCTGCAGAGGGGGTAGGAATGTGTGGCTCCCTGCTTGTTTATGTACCACATGACTGTAGTATTGTCTGTCTTTATTAGTAGTTGTCCTGGATGAAGTTGATCCTTGAAGGCTGTTAGGGCATTCTGAACAGCTAGCTTCTCTTTTTGATTGATATGTAGATGCATCTGACTTGCGGACCATGTGCCCTGAATACATCTTCCTGCCATATGGGCCCCCCAGGCGTAATCTGATGCATCTGTTGTCAATGTCTGCCTGGCTGTGGGTAAGGTGAATGGCTGTCCCGTGTTGTGGTGACAGGCTTTTGCCCACCATCGAAACTCCTGTTGCAGGGAATGAGGGTAATTATTGTTTCCAGGCTGTGGCAATGTTGAGTCCAAACACTTTTTAGATACCATTGAAGTTTCCTCATATGCAGTCTTGCATATGGAATTAGCAGAATGTAGGATGCCATGAAACCCAAGGCCTGCAGAATTTTTCTTGCAGATAACTGGGTCTTTGTTGCCAACATTTTGAAGTAAGTAGTCAGTTGTCTGTGTTTCTCTGGTGTGAGATAAGCCATCTGGGCAGTTGTATTTAAGCTTGCACCCAGGAATATTATCTCTTGAGAGGGTATGAGTTTTGATTTTTTTCTCGTTTACTGTGTACCCTAGACTTGTCAGTAATCTTTTTACAAACGCCAGATGCTGTAGTAGCGTGTCCTTGTTCTTCGCTTGAATAAGGCAGTTGTCCAAATAAGGATATATTTGTATTCCTCTTTGTCTGCAAAAAGCCATTACTGGTGCCAGGCACTTTGGCTTATCTACTGCACCCAGGGTCTTCACAAAGGGCAGTGCAGAGAATTGGTAGTGCATTGAGCCAGCTTTGAATCTGAGGTATCTTCTGCATGTTTGTCTGATTGGGACATGCAGGTATGCCTCTTTTAGATCTAAAGTCACAAGCCAAGCCTTCTTGCCCAACATGGGCAGAAGCTGCTGTAGAGTCAACATTTTGAATTTTGGAATATCCAGATATGTGTTTAGAATAGACAGGTCCAGTATTGGTCTCCAGGTTTTGTGTTTTCTGGGTACCAAGAACAGTCTTGAATAGAATCCATGACCCTGCTCTTGTTCTGGTACTTGTTGAATGGCCCTCATGTCCATGAGGAATTAAACTTGGTTTTGTGCCTCTGCCCATTGATTGCGTGGCAGGTCTGGCATACCGTTTTGCCTTGGCAGGGTGTGAAAGTGGAACCTGTAGCCTTGTGAAACTATATTTAGAACCCATTTGGCCTGGGTGATCATGTGCCAATTTTTTGAGAAAAGTGTTAGCTTTTCCCCCAAGGGGGCTGCCAAAAGATAAGTGCTTGGTGCTGGAAGTGGAAAGTCATTGAGACTGTTTCCTGAATGGCTGTGATTTTTCCTCTCTGGTCTTAGAGGTAGAAGCACCCTATTGTTTAGGCCTGTATGAGCCTTGGGGCTGTGATCTGCCTCTGGGGCGTCTGTATCTGCCCCTTTGTGGTCTATCTGACACTGGAAAGGACCATTTTTTTGTAGGCCAGTTCCTGCTAAATCTGGGAGGCTGTACCTGTAAGAAATCCTTGACTGTTTGCATAGATTTAGCCTTGTCCTCCATTTTCTTCAACACCTCTTCTGCTTTATCACCAAACAAAGTATCATGCTGTAAAGGAGCGTCTAATAGTTTTGCTTTAACATGATCCGGCAAATTTTGTTCTTTTAACCAAGCATGCCTCCTAATGAAAGAACCTGTAACAGCGGCCCTGCAGGAGGCCTCAAGAGAATCAAAACCACATTGCAAAGTATGCTTTCCAACTAGTTCAGCTGCATGCAATAAATCCTGCATTTCTTTATTGTCTGCACATTCTGCATTTGCTGGCATTTTCTGTTTAAGCAAGGATATAAGATATTGCTGATACTTAAGCATATGAAATTGGCAATTTAAAGCTCTTACAGCCAAGGTAGCAGAGGTATAAATCTTTTTGCCCCATCTGGGCCCTAGAATCCCTATCAGAGGCAATAGGGTTTTTTGCAGTAGGAGCCTTGACCCCTTTGGGACCCTGACAGATGGTTTCTGGGTCAGCTGCAGGGTTCTTATAGAAAAATGTATGTGAATCAGGAACCCTGTAGTATCTGTCTGGCTTAACAGGGGCTGGTGGTAAAGAGTCTGCAGAAAAACTGGACTCTGTAAATAAATAATCTACAATGTCTAAAACAGGCGGGATAGCAAGGGGCCTGTGCTGTGGTAATAAAAGGAAATCTCTGAGCCTTTTCTTGGATTCTGAGTAATCTTGGCTCTCCCAGTGGAAATGCTCCCTCATAGTATGCAGTGTTTCCCAAAAGAATAATCCTCGGGAGGAGAGGCTGAAGGGATAGATTCTTCAGCATCAGAATCCTCATAGGGAGGAATAGAGTAATCCTGTTCAGAGGAGGAATCAGAGGAAATGGAAACTTGGTCTGAAGATTCATATTCTAACTCTTGCCTAGGCCTCTTTTCAGGAGGGGGATGGGAACCCCTGATCAAAGTAATAAGGTCTTCGGCCATTTTAAGCAGCTGTTTTTTAGGCATGGAGGCCTGTCCAGGTGAATGCTGTACTTGTTTCTTTGTCTTTAGAGCTGCTTTATTCTTTGTCTTTTTAGCTGAAGTAGGTTTCACATATAACGGTGTAGGCCTGAAAACACCCTCAGAAGCCGATGCCTGCTCAGCGGTTCCAGACCCATCTGAGGGAATAGTTTCCAAGTGTCCAATACCTTGAGTTTCCAGAGGCCCCGTCAGCTCCACGTGGGAGTCGGAAGCGGCCTGTGGCTCTGAGGTAGCGGGCGTCAGGGGCTGCAAAGGCGCCTCACTGAGAACCGGCAACAGGCCTAGAAGAGGCCTCGTCGTCGGTTTTGGATCTCGGATGCCTGTCCTTTTTTTTTCTTTTCATTTTTTTTGTAAACTACGGTAGTCGGCTGATCCGATGGCATTATATAATTAAATATTTTGCCAAAGTAATGAAATGCAAAATCGTACCGATGCTTAATAGTGCGTTGGTTAAATCTAGCACAAAACCGACAACTAGCAACATTATGGTCAGGGCCTAGACAAGGAATACAGTAAGAATGAAAATCCTTATGAGGTATTTGCTTCCCACAAGAAATACAGTTATCAACTTTTTCTGACAACGGTTTGGAGCAAGAAAAAAGTTTCCCCAACGGGGTACTTAGCTTTAATGAAGACTTCGGATCTGAAATTCGAATTTGAAAACTTCAGGAGTCGGCCGACCGGCACTTGCGAACTGCTTTTGCTTCGGGCACCGCGCAGCAAGAAAGACTGAAGAAAATGGCGTCGGCTGCATCTTATATACCCCTGGCGCACTGACGTCAGGGAAGAGGCGACAGCAAACGATGCCGGACCTAGACTTTGTGAACTCAGGCCGACTGCGGGTAGCCTGCCAGCAGGATAACCCCATTGTAATGACTGCAACGGTGAAACACGATGAACATCTACTTTTTTCCTGTGGAAGAAAAGCTTTTGAATTGAGGTCTCTAGCTGACACTGACATTCCAGGAACACAATCATGTGTAAAGGAATCAAGAAAGACTTTTGAATGTTGTCTTGGAATCCCAGCTTGTGTAAGAGATCTCTCACCACACACAGAGATTCCTGACACTTTGAAAAAGACTCAGCAAAGATAAGCAAGTCATTTAAATATGAAAAATATGGATACCCTGTAGCCTGCATTGATCTCCCACTGCCATCTGTAACCCTGACAAATGATTTTCAGAACCCATTTGTCTGAAACTGTTGCCAAAAGAAAAATGGCAATTCAGACTTTCTGGAAGTGAAATGAGTCAGGGTGGGAGAGGTTCACAAGGTGTCTTGAACAGCCATTTAGACTTGTTGGCCTTTTCTTGGTTTGAGGAAGTTTGAAACTTCTTTCTGGAACATCCCTGCCATTTCTTTATAAATTTAGTCTGTACTTTGTTGAGTCTGTTCATTTTTTGTTTTTTGCAAAACTGGATGAAGAGAAAGAAAATCCCTTGGAAATTTTGAAAAAGGGGTGCTGAAAAATCTTGAGGTTCCCTGGATCAGCTTGCCCCTTTCAACACACTTTTTGATCACCTTTGTCGCAGAAGGGCCAAACACCAAATCTCTATCCAAGGGAGAATTTAAAATCTCATTTTTAACATCTGGGAGGTTCTGAGAATGCAGTCATGCAGACCTCCTCAAAACACTACCAGCGGCTATACCCTGGAAGAAATAGCGATACACACACTTAACAATGGAGTAGTGACAAGTGCAATAGAAGAAACTAAGTTTCTTACAGCACATTTTTTCTCACAAGAAGAAACTGCAGATAAAACATTCTTCAAACTTTCACAATATATCAGAACAAGCATATGAGCCCGACAATTCAACATCCTGAAAATCAAATTTGGAGAAGTATATACATGTTCCCCATACGTATAAATAATTTTCCCATCTTTATCTGAAAGAGTAGGATTGGAAATATCTAAGTGCTTAGCAGCAGTGGGATCAACTAAAGTTATAGCTGCTGGGTTAGGTTTGGGAAAAGTGTATAGAAATGTAAAAGACTGAGAGACTTCATACATCTTACCTACCTTTTTAGGGGCAGTTAGCTAGAACTGTAGGCAGTAATATGTACACATCCTCTAAAGTAGACAGAACAGAAGAAATGGGTGTAGGCTATGGAAAATCCTTCTGTAATATCTCATATTAATTTATGAGGGACAGAGAAACCTCAGTGTTTTCCCAATGAAAACAGTGGCATATTCCAGCAGAAGTCTGAAAGAAAGACAAACCCAGAGGGAAAAAATCATAAACTGGGCTCTCTTCAAAGTCTGAATCAGAAATCTGAGGGAAAAACCCTGTATCATCCCTACAACTTCCAGTTAATATTCAGAATCTTGAATCTCTTCTGGAAAACAGGAATCCCTTTTTCTTTTACCAAAAAAACACTTTACAAGAAGGTTCAATAGCCTGAATTAAACCCTGAGCCACACCCAATAAACTTCTCTTATCCAAAAAAAACTTAGATAAACACTTGGTTTTCTGCATCTTTTTTGTCAGAAAAATACAGCCAACTGTGTTTCTAATGACAGTAGCAGCAGCTTCCCTAGGGAAAGGCACAGCATTCTGACACAACAAGGAAACCTTCCTTGTTCCTTCTCCCAGCACCAAGAGCACCTCTCCCTTGCCCACTGACAGGTCCCCAACATCCACAGAGGACATGGATAACCTCCCTGTCCACAGTGACTGTAAGTGCTACACCAGAGGGATTTGGTGTAAAAGGTGAGTGGTCTGTGGAACAAGCTATGGCCACAGCAAAGTCACCCACCTGTAAGGCAAACTACTATACTGCTGTGATGGCAAAGGTTGTTTGCTTAGCTTTTTCTTTTTCAGGCTGGAAGAAGGTCCTGCCATGGGACTGGTAGTTTGTTCCATGGTCAAGATGAAAATGATGCCTCTTTCCCAAGGAAAACAACAGCAAGAGCCAGTAAAATGTTAACATCACTTTTTCACACAAAAACACAGTAAAAGTACTTTAAAACATGTTGTCAGCCCCAAAAAGTAAAATAAACACAAATTCTCCATGGAAAAATTGGTTTTCAATTACTTTAAACAACTTTTAAAACTAACAGGACAAAAGTGTGCTCCCATTTTAAAAGTACTGGCCAGTCTCATAACAATCCATTAAAACACACATTTTTAGCTTAAAAATAACTTCCATAAAACTGAAAGCAAATAATTTTTTAATGTGGAAGGTGTGACTATTTTTTTTTTTTTTTTGCTCTAAACCCTGTCTTTTCAGGGTTCAGCCTTCATTCTCTCTGTTAATACTTTCTCTGCCTGTTCATGCTAACAAAAAATAAGAATTTGGTTACAAATAGCAAAGTCAAAAATCAAAAAGACTGGGGTGCGAGTATGACTTTAACTTAAAAATTGATAGTACGGCTATGAAAGATATTATAGTAACAACTAGAAAATCTTAAGTGATAATCAGGAAGTACTTTCCTGTGTTGGGGCACATCTAAAGTTTGTGAACAAGGCCAATTATGTTAAAATGATTTTAGAAAAGGGGGCAATGAGTATGGAAAAATCCATTTGAACAAAAAGAACTAACAAGCAGGACTGAACTTAAAAATGTTCAAGTTGTAAGGGGTACAGGAGTATTTTACATGGTCCAACTATTTATTGTCGCAAAACCATGTAAACTTAAAAGCCACCTGGGAGGTTTACTTGCAATTCAGCTTATACAGAATACTATGCAAATAAGAAGTTATGTACCTACCATAACGTTCCATGTTAGTTGTCTTCTCTCGCCTTCTTTCTTGCTTGATGGGTTCGGAGCCGATCCCTCGGCTCCGACTCGGCACTTGCTAAGCTCGAGAGTCACTTTTACCAGCTCGAGGCAGCCCCATATCCCATGATGCAAGGCGGTAAGTACCCAGATCTCGTTTGATGACAAAGGGCAATAGCACCAAGCATAAAATACTTCCCAAAGGAAGAAAGAAAACTTACAGATGGAAGAAGGACCAGGTCTGAATGGTCTTCAGCATAATAATTTCTTATAACAAGGTCTGTCCAGGCCAGGGGAAGGAGGGAGGGTCAAGAAAGAAGGCGAGAAGACAACTAACATGGAACTATATGGTAGGTACATAACTACTTAATGATAAGTAGTCAATCACGCCTTCATTCTTGCTTGATGGGACGCGTCCTAGCACCTCTATCCTGGGTGGCTCAAAGGAAGAAACGCTAGGAGTGTAGAGGCAAAGCTGGCTCTGACGCTGGAGGCCAAGTCGAATTTGTAATGGGAAACATATGTGTCAGGGGTGGCCGAAGTGGCCGCTACACAAGTAGTCTCGAAAGGAAGTCTAGCTTGAAAGGCTGTAGAAGTAGCTAAGCTCCTAGTTGAATGTGCTTTAGGTTTTGAGCACAGCTGTTTTCCCTGAGCAGATAAATTTCAGAGATGACCAAGAAAGCCATCTGGACAAGGTCACTTTAGAAACAGGAAGGCCTTTTTTACTATCCGCATAGGAAACAAAAAGTTGATCAGATTTTCTAAATTTTTTTGTTCTGTCCAAATAAAATCTAAGTTGACGGTGGACATCAAGATAATGTAGCTTTTGTTCAGCTCTGTCTGAATAGTTTGGGAAAAATACAGGGAGATCAATGGATTGATTCAAATTGTTCTTTGAAGCGACCTTAGGCAAAAAGGTTGGATTAGTTCTCAAAGATACTCTGTCTTTGTGAAAAACCAAATAGGGGGGTCGAACCGATAGAGCATGAAGTTCAGACACCCTCCTGGCTGATGTAATAGCCACTAGGAATAAAGTTTTCCAAGAAAGAAATTTCAGGGAACAAGAAACAGCTGGCTCGAAGGGGGGAAGAATCAAGGATGTCAGCACTAAATTTAGATCCCACTGAGGAGGAGGATTCCTGATTGGAGGCTTTAGTAGGAAAATTCCTTTCAAGAAGGCCCTGCAGAGCCTATGGGACATAATATTATGATCTGCTATCCCGACATGAAAATTGGAAATAGCAGCCAATTGAACTCTGACTGTGAAAGAAGAGGAGCCTGCATGAAAAATCTCTGCTAAGAAGTCCAGGACTGCCTGAACAGGGGCAGTGAAAGGATCAATATTCTTGGCCTTAGCCCAATAAGAGAGGTTAGAGATCAAAGGAAGCCTGGCTAAGGAAGGAAGTGGAGCAACCATGCTGTGAGGTTGAGAGAAGGGATAGACCGGTGCAGCTGACCCGATTGGTGAATCAGAAGATCTGGCACTGGGTCCAGATGCCACGGCTGCACCAAAAGGTGATGATGGAGGAACGGGAACCAAACTTGTCGAGGCCAGTAAGGGGCAATGAGAATCAATTTGGCTCTCAAAACGGTAGCTTTCTGGATAACCTGAGGGATCAGAGGAAATGGAGGGAAGGCATAAAGAAGTCCCTGGGGCCAATCCTGGGTCAGAGCGTCTCTGGGGGGATGGCCTGATAGAGGGAAGAGGCAGAAGAAGTCTGGACATTTGCTGTTATGTTGAGTAGCAAAAAGATCGCAACATGGACGACCCCATTCCAGAAAAATCTCTTCCGCTATAGATTGCTTGAGAGACCACTCGTGAGGCATGAGAATAGCTCTGCTCAATCTGTCCGCTACAATGTTGGTTTTCCCAGGGATATGCGTTGCTACCAGAAACCGATGAGAGGAGATCGCCCATTGCCATAGTCTGAGCGCTTCTCGACACAAGGGGTAGGACTTGGTTCTGCCCTGTTTGTTGATATACCAAACTACAGACATGTTGTCTGTGTGGACTGCAATTGTCCCTACGGGAAGAAAGTCGTTGAGGGCTTGCAACGTTAAAAGCACTGCTCTCATCTCCAGGACATTTATGTGCAGATGGTACTCGAGCGGGTGCCACGGCCCATGAAGCATCCTGCCCTGATAATGACCCCCACCCGATCAGGGAGGCATCCGTGGTGACAGTGGCTATCGGGGATGGGGTACAAAGTACCTGCCTTGGTGAACCTGAGGAGATGTGATCCACCAAGCAAGATGATCTTTGCAGGTCTGTGTCACCAGAATCTGGTGACGCATTGGAAGTTGTTGGTATGACCACTGTGTGAACAGCATCCACTGAAGAAGGCATGTAGAATCGAGCCAGGGAAGAAGAGTAATGGCCGCAGCCATGAGGCCTAATACCTTTAGAACCATTCTGGCCTGTACTTTCTTGTTGGCCAGAATGATCCTGACATGACTCTGAATGTCTGAAACTCTTTGATCTGTAAGGGTAGCTGACATCCGAACAGTGTTTAAGTTTGCCTATGAAGGTAATAGACTGGCAGGGCAATAAGGATGACTTTTCGAAGTTGATCGAGATGCCCAAATGAGAACAAAGATTTATTGTGTAATCCCTGGCTTGTATAAGCTGATGCCTGGTGGTGGCTGACAGGAACCAGTCGTCGAGATACGGAAACACCTGGAATCCTTGACGTCTCAGGTGAGCCGTGACCACTGCCATGCATTTGGTGAACACTCTGGGGCTGTAGTGAGACCAAAGGGCAGGGCTCTGAACTGGAAATGACTGGACCCCAGCCGAAGCGGAGAAATCTCCTGGAGCGTCTGTGAATTTTGATGTGATAGTGCATCCTGAAGATCTATTGAGCACATCCAGTTGTCCTTCTGTAAGAAGGGCAGAATTGACTGAAGAGTGACCATTCGAATCTTGTCTTCCTCACAGACTTGTTGAGTCTGCTGAGATCCAATATTGGTCTCCAGTCTCCGTCTTTTGGGGACCAAAAGAACCTTGAGTAGATTCCGGCTCTGAATGGTCTGTTGTAACTGGCTGAATGGCTCTTTTTGCAGTAGTTTTGAGACTTCTAACTCTGCAATTTCCCTTAGACCGGTGGTACATCTGGAAGGGAATTTGAGGGAAAGGACTTTCCTCGAAAGGAATTATGTAACCCTTGGATATGATCGACTGTACCCATCTGTCTTGAGTGAGGGAATGCCAGGCTTCTGGGTACAGTGATAATCTTCCCCCGACTGCCTCCAAGGAGGGACAGCCGGGCAACATCTCAGGGATGCTGAAAGGGCTTGTCAGAAAGAGGCTCTCTGTTTCCCTGGTTTTTTGGACCCCCTCTGCCTCTAGAGCGGCGTCTGTTGTTGTTACCCCTCTGCCTCTAGGGGTAAACTGACCACGTGAATCCGGCGTGACTCCTTGGGATTTACGGAACCACATTTTTCCACCTTTCTGTCCTTTGGGGTAAGGTCTAGAAGGGGTGGAAAAACGGACTCCTACAGCAGAAAGAGTCTTGCCGTCCTGCTCGCACCTGGTCAAAGTTTCCTTCACCTGAGGGCCAAACAAAGCTGACCCATCAAAGGGAGAATTTGTGAAGGACGCCTTGAAGGGATCTGCAAAGTCACATAGCCGCATCCAGGCTTGGCGCCTAAGAGCCACACCTGTACCTGCGGCTCTACTCGCTCCATCAGCAGCATATGATATTAGCCGCATGGAGGAGTTTGCAATGGAATTAAGGGTTCCTAGCTGCGAAGCAATTTTTCTTGAGCTCCTGCAGCTGTAGGATCCTGTACTACTTCACCCAGCTCCTTAAGGATATCCCTCTGGAGTCTGGTGAAGTGACATAGGTAATTCAGCGAACGCATAGCAAAGGTCGCTGAGGAAAACATCCGCTTACTGTACCTATCCATGGTCCTAGAGTCCTTATTAGGAGGATGGACGGCACGGAAGGATCTGCAAGTTCCTTCTTGGTGGCAGCAGCCACCACCATGGCATCAGCGGGGACACCCTTAGTGAGGAATTGCTTGTCACACGGGGCAGTGATAAATTTTGAAGGCCTCCTAGGGACTGGCTCTACAGAGTCAGGAGCTACCCACACCTTTCGGGCAATAACCTGCATAAGGGGGTCGAAAGGCGGAGACACCCAGGAGGTGGAGGGCCGAGATCCAAACGCCTCTAGGTATACTGACTCATCCTCAGAGGGATTGCTGGTGGGCCAGTTTCCCCTCTGTTTAAGGAGTTCTAGGATGTCTGAGAAGGAGACATCCTCAGAGGGGGATCTAGGGGATCCCTCTGACTCATCAAAGTCAGTATCTGAAGTGACAGACTCGGGGGAGTCTACATGTTTCCTCTTACAAGTCCTCTTCCTAGGAGGATCTCCGAAACATCAGGAGAATCCTCGGAAGAGGGGGAAATTCCCAATGGGGAAACCTGAGGCGGAGGATCTCTGGGTCCTGTAGCAAGAGAAGTGGCAGAGATGTCAACAGGCACTATAGAGGGAGGAGCTACGGGAACAGACTGCTGACTGATACCAGTGGCCAGCACACTCTTCATCACCTCGAATGCTCCCTCCCAGGCAGGTCCGAGAGAACCCGTTCCAAAGAACTAGGAACTCCAGGGACCACCGAAAGGGAAGTCTCCGAGGCAGATGTCGGAGCCGAGCTCACCAAGGCCGAGGCTCCAAGGGGAAGAGCGGGTTCGGACAAGGGTCCGATGCCACTCACCCCTCAGAGGAGACCATGGAAGCCCGACCACCGAATCCCTCTAAGGAAGGTCTCAAGAGGAGATAAGAGTAGAGGCGAAGGAACAGAAGGGGTATCTGTCCTCCAGCCGTAGCAGTAACCATTCCGAAGACTCCAACCCCAAGCTCTGGGGTAGAGTTGAAGGAGGAACTGTAACGGGGTGTGGACCAACAGTCGGCTGTTGAGACGGACTATGTAACATTTGGGCCAGTGCCTGTGACTTAAGTAATCTGCTGACCACTCTCTCTAAGTCATGGTCTGAAAGTCTGGATGACCTTGAAGATCGGCTCCGATGGCTCCGTTCGAAGGAGAGGTGAAGCGGGCCGAAGTATCGGCTCCAAGGAAGGAGACCTCGACCTCTTCCTGGAATGAGCCATCGGAACCGATGAAACTATAGATCCTGTCGGAGCCGACAACTTATCGGAGCCGACAGGAAGCCTCGATGCATCGGCTCCAGCCGGAGCCGATACAGCCACAAAAGTAACGGTGTCGGAGCCGATCGGTGCCGACACCGATGCCTGTGCCACATGGTGGTCGGAACCGATCGGAGCCGACACCGAAGTGGTCGATGCAGAATCGGCACCGATAGCCATCGGTGCCGAAGGCTTAGTTAAGCCAGAATCGGCTCCAGCCGGAGCCGATCTCGACTCAGAACGAGTCGGAGCCGAGGCCGCAGGCTTAGACACAGAAGCCTGGGCCTTGGAAGATTTGGCAGATTTAGATGGAGCCGACTTAGCCGGAGAACCCTCCGGCTTAAGAAGGCCCCTAAGTATCAGTTTATTTCTTCTTTCCTGCAGGACTCTCTGGCTGAAGGAATGACATATAGCACAGGAGTCCTGCAGGTGAAGAGGCCCCAGGCAATACAGGCAGAAGTGTGACCGTCTGTCAGAGACATCTTCTGACAGCACGAGTCACACTTCTTAAAGCCTGAGACCCTCTCCTTTGACATGGTGTTTCACAATACACACACACACCAGTCAAAGAATTAAATTAAATAAAATACCAAAAAGGTATTACTAGAAAACACACACACACACCCTAACGGGGGGGGATGGGATGGGTAAAGTTTGACTAAAAAAATTAGTAGAGACAGGGAATTTTCTGTCAGAAAATCTTTATAATTAACTTAAAACTAAAAATTAAAGGGTTTTTAGCAAAAAGGGGCTAAAATATCAAAGTAGTGAATCACTTACCAGGAGCTGGTAAAAGGAGGACCTCATAAGCGAAGCGGCAAACGAGATCTGGGTACTTACCGCCTTGCATCATGGGATATGGGGCTGCCTCGAGCTGGTAAAAGTGACTCTCGAGCTTAGCAAGTGCCGAGTCGGAGCCGAGGGATCGGCTCCGAACCCATCAAGCAAGAATGAAGGCGAGATTGACAACTTAACATATGTATGTTATGTGAAAGTTTCTATGTGGAGAAAACCAGTAAAAAAATTAAAAAGTATGATTTTTGAACATCTAGGGACAATTAGGAATGAGGATATTACTAATGCAATTTTTAGGCATTCTGACAGATGTTAAAAGTTTTTAAAAGTTTTTATTTGGCATTTTGGATCATGCACCTGTAAATGGCGGGGGGTAATACAGACCATAGGAGATTACTAGGCTATCGACCCAGAGGTCATTTCAAGCCTAGCCGTTTCATCCCAATGTAATACCAATGACATTCTAGTCAATACCCTGGATTGTATTTGGTAATGACTGCCCATGTCCAGCAGGGTTGTGGGCGCCATCTCCAGTAAGAATTTACGATGCCTCATCCAGGTTCCTTTTGAACAGTGTCATAGAGGTGCTCTGCTTCACATGAATTTGCAGTCTATTCCAAAGATGCGGCAGTCACTGGGAGACAAATCTGTCCCTCCAGCGCATCCTATTCAAGTCACACTCCATATTTAGGTCTCTGGAACAGGTGACTCTAGTTCTATTTGATTTACTGATGTGCAGCAAATTCATTAGGTTTGGTTCAGAGATTGCTGTGTAAGCCAGGCATAAGTCTCTTCTAAGAAGTCTATATGATACTGAGTATAGTGACAGGGTCTTTAGTCAGTCTGTGTAAGGCACAGGCTGGAATCCCTTGATCTTCTTTGTTAGAAACCTGTCCATACTAACCTCCAGGCATCAAAAATCATAACTTGAACAATGCTATAACAAAGTTGCTAAATTTGCAGCAAAAACCCCTTTCAGAACCCACCACTGTACAGCCCAAAAAAAGCCTAAATGGTTAGAACTATCCCATCAACTAACACATACATAGCTTCTTACCATCTATAAAATTACCCAGCAGCCATCTGCTTCTCCAGCACTAAACAACATTATACACAACTATGTTCCCAGTCGGTTATTATGATCCAATGACCAAAAACTCCTGTCTGTCCACAAAACTATCAAATCTCCTGGGCATTATCTGTACTTGCACCATGTTGCTAAGGCCTGGTACTTCTTACCTGTATCTATCAGGTCAATATTTTATTTATTTATTTTACATTTGTTGACCGTGCTAGTCTAACTGGATATATGTCCATTTTCAGTAGAGGCCCTGGGAGAAAAGCTCCAAAGACATGACTGAATATAAAGTATAAGTACAAACAATACACAAACATCAGATATAATAATAAAAAAAAATATTTATAGCAATTATCATAGTAAAAAAGTCATTGACAATGGTAATGTGCATTAAAAATATCCTCCCTCCCATCCTTCAAAACCATTCTGAAAGACTTCCTAGCCAAAAGCTGTCTCTGTTCTTGCCCAACACAAGGATAAACTATATCCCTAAATGTGAATAAGTACCTGTTCAGTCCTTACACAACATTACTATCCCTTCTTCACTCACTTCCTTAGTTCTATCAGTTTCTCTCCCCTGGCTTTCTCATTAAATATACCATAAGCCTGCTTTCTCTCAATTCATATTGAAATTCTTGTTTGTATTATACTAACTTACCTTTAATTTCTCTATAAAGTAATTAAAATTTCTCTAAATTTTAAATCATGGTAACATAACTTGCATCTATTCTTAACCAATGTTTTCGTATTTTGCCCAATTTGGTAAAATTATTTAAACAGTAGATGCCTTTTGTATTATTTTTGAAGACTATAAAATTATTGTTCTTAAAATGTTTTGTAATACTTTACAGCTTTTCTCCCCAGACCCATGCTGAAAATGGGTTCCACCCAGTCAGACATTCCCAGTAATCCAATGTCAATGAATAAATTTTAGTTATAGAAGGTCATTTACTGCTAGGTACCACCAGAAGTTTTATGCAACCATTTAAGTCTGCTTTTGCCATGCAGTTTACAACAGATGTACATTTTTCACTTTTTTCAGGATGACAGGCTCATTCATACTACATCTGAATCACATCATTAGTGTGTATTATTTTCAAATGAAAAACAAAAATAATACTCCTCTTTTTCTGTCATTTTATATGTTATAGGGCATAGACATAGTTAAATTGTTCTGATGGGTAGTGCATACAAATACTGTTGCATGTCTTTTGAAGTTATGGTGAAATTCAAGTCAGAATAGCACTAGAAACTGAGAAGCCACAACATTTACTGGTCAGTTAAAAAGAAATTTAGCTTGCAGTTCCCTTCAGAGTAAAATAAACAAAAGCTGTCAAAGTCATATAATGTTGGTGTGACTTTTGGTGTTTCTGTGCATTTCTGAATAAAACTGATCTTTTCTGCCTTTTTATATGCTGATACAAAAAAAATATGTTAACTTTTTCACTTAAAGTCAAGATGTGGCTGCTATTTTGAGGAAAGGAGTTCAATGTAAAAAAAGGCAGTGTGCAATTCATTTGCATGCAAATATATCTGGCTCCCTACCAACAGATTGCTAAAAAAAGCACATGCAACAGAACAGAATCCATGAATTTCTGGGCACCTACTCCCCCCAGCATGCACTCTTTCTATACAACTGACTAAAGATTGCGAGGAAAGCACCGAGACTGGTTTCTCTTTGTAATCAATCACAAGTGGTTAGTATGCATAGTAACAGGACATGAGTTGTCTACCTATATCCTGTTACTATACCAGAGGGGTAAAATTGAAAAGTAATGTCAACAAATAGCATGTTCTCTTCATTTCTGGGTTCATTTTCGATTCTCTTTAATGGGAGGAACTGCAAGGTGATTATTTGAATAGAATAATTCCTGAACTAGCCAAGTAAGTTTCCTGGTTTCCTGATGATGTCAAGGACAAGGTTTTTTTTAATCAGTTTTGTACCAATTTTAAATTAAAATATATGCTAAAACTTAGTTATCTTGGCATCTATGTTTTTGTCCTTTTGTTGCAGTGCTGAGACAGATCAGGACCCAGTGTTGAGGCATTAGCAATGCCCTGCTTCTTTAAAATCTGCACTAACGTTGACTAATGTTACACAGAGTGGTCTAAATGGAGAGATTATAAAATCAGCAAGCAAAGGAGAGTAGTACTGCTGGAAGTGAATTCATCCTCAAGTCTTGGTACATACCTTCAAGAGGTGGGCACTGTTTTTACAAAATCTCACCAAGATGACATTGATATACAGACTGTATTTTATACAACATATACTGTGGACAGAGGTAGGTTAAAATATAAAACAAGACAGCTGGGTACACAAATCCCAGGATAAAAATGTGCAAAATCCTGGTAGGTGCACTGGTGCCAGGACTGGAAAAAAAAGGCAGTGTAGAATCCTCCAGACACGGAAACATTCCTACAATGGAGTTAGGCCAGCTTCAGGGGAAGATGCCCCCCCCCCCATTGTAGAAGGTAGTAGTCCATAAAAAACACAAAATCTGACAGTCCAAAAAAGAGCCATAAGGATGATAGAGCAGACTACTGAGGATAAGAAAGAAATGATATATTGTTGCTATTATGCAAGAAACACAGAATTTCCGAATTGAGATATACAAAAAGACTGAGAGAGAAATTAGAAGAAAGAAAAATACCTACACAAGAAAAACTGTCAAAAGCTACAAATGCAAATCTGTGTTCATTACTACAACAGATTCATGACCAAAATTATACAGACCAAGAAACCTTTTGCTGTTTGATAACAGAAGCAACTGAGGAAGTATGAAAATATAAAGAAAAAAACCTAGAGATTTTTCTAAGGTATAAAAAGAAACATGGACACAAGAAAGAAAGAAATATCTGACATGGTGTAATATTTTTGCAAAGAAGAAACCCAAACAAATCAATACAAAAAAGCAGCACCAAAGACATTTGCAGAAAAATACAGGCAAAGGCAACCAGCTATGGAAAAAGTTTACAATACAAAAAATAAGATAACAAAGAGAGAATGTAGAACAGAAGATTAGTAAAGCACAAATTCAATACAATCTGAAGTTATGGAATACCTGTGAAGTGAAGGATTTAGTGTAAAAAGTCTAACACAGGTTATGTCACAGCATGATGGAAAAATAAGTCCCCAAAGTAAGGAGGATCATCAGATCAGGGAGACATCTGAGGAAGAAATATGGTCATTAGAAAGAAAAGGAGATTTAAAATGGTGCAATATCTATACAAAGGAGAAAGCAAATATGGTCATTAGAAAGAAATGCAAGCAGCAGGAAAGATATCTGAAGAGAAATACAGGCAAAAGCATCTGGATATGGAAAAATTTACAATACAAAAAAAAAAAGAAGAAGAAAACAAAGGAAGAAAGAAGAATAGAGGATTAGTAATGCAGAAGTTAATGAAACAGAAACTGAAGTTACAGACTACCTACAATGAAGGATTTAGGGTAGCAAGACAAAAACCTAAGTAACACCCAGTCAATAGGAGACTGAAAAAAAACTTCCAGATTCAGTAAAAAAAAGTTGGAACTCCAAAACATATAGAAATTAATTTATTTTGTAAAGTTAAGTGCTTTCATCCCATTAACATGCAGGGACATCGTCAGAACAGATAAAAAATTAATCTTACAAATATTTAAACCCTAATAACAGGAAATCATGTGACTAGAACAGCAAATCAAGATAATTTTATGTAATATTAATAATCTTAATTAATACTACAAATTTTAAACCCTAATTATAAGAAATCATATATCCAGAACAGTAAATCAAGATAATTTCACTTAATACTAATAATTTGTTTTATGACAATGCTAAAAATCACATATAAAATATGAATACATTAAAACAAATTATATTTAAAATGAAGGATGTCACAATTTGGCAGCCCATAATTTTAGCACACTTGCACCAAGCCTAAGCTGCCATAATAATTCACAATATTCCAGCCTGTGCTCCCAAGTTCCACCTCCTGTGTTTCATGTTACCCATGACTTTAATGAACATAGTTCCCCTCCATTTAAACATGGTTCTTTCAGATTCTTTACATTCTAGGCTTACCAGGGAGATAGTGATATCATCACAAATGGTTCCAGCGATATCATCACAAATGGTTCTAACAGCAATGGAGGCACACAAGTAGAATAGCACTATAATGTGGACATTAATGCATGGCTAAACAACTTGTTTTCTGGTTTTCAACAGACACTGTTGCCTTCCCTTGTAAGTAGTACATGTACTAGCCAACTAAAACTTTTTGAAAAGAAACTGCTTAAATATAAAACATTACAGCTTGCCAATGCATATTTAAGGAAATGTGTTTTGCAAGGAAGGGTTCCTAAAGGTTTAAGAGTTTCCAAATGGTTTACAGGAGGTCACTACTCTACTAAAGGAATTGATTACAGTTTTTAATGAATGTGGTTCCAAAGTTATGCTTATTATTATTATTATTATTACATTTAATGAAAAGAAAATTATTAAGATGCTAGATGAAATACATTGTTTGGACAGTTCCCTAAAGCATGATTTACTATTTGATGTAAAATATTCTGATTATTGTAAATTCATTTATACTGAAAATGTCGTTGACAAAGCAAAAAGTAGAAAAAGTAATAAACTTATAAGAGATGAGCTCAAATATAATGAAGGGACAGTGTATCCAATCCCTAGGTATAGAGCTGTGTCAAAGCATTTTTTAGATAACGGTACAGACATTAATATGGGTGCCGCTGAGAGTTTACATAATAGCAGGAATTACATGCACAGGAACTAACCTAGGAAGTTCAGATATTAACTGAGGGTATTCATTTTGATGAGTTTTTTTCTTAACAGTACAAGTATAGATTTGACTGACTGTGTACCTATCCTTGCCAATGACTAGCCTCTTCCTATTGTATATGAACATCATGGTTTCAAGATGTATAATTATATCACCCGATTGTTAATGATAGATATTTTAATCTGTTTAGTTAAGAGTTCACTTTTGTCCCCGAAGTTTAATTACGATATAGCAGACCTTTTGTCCCCGAAGTTTAGTTACAATATAGCAGACCTTTTGATAGATCTTAAGTTCTACATAAGGTAACTGAATTTAAAGATACTGTTTCATAATCATCCCACTTACAGCTGGAATGTTAGCAATTACTGTAGACCTAATACTTATAACCCACCACTACATCCAATGCTCCAATTATTTGAAAAAAGTTGTGAGAAAGATTTAAGGAGATGTGTGCAACAATACAGATTTGCAGTTGGGGAAAATTTGGACAAAGACGACCTCTGTTTAATGAAGGAACTTGTAAAACAACGAGATGTAAGAATTATGAGGCCAGATAAAGGTGGTGGTGGTATGGTCCTAATGGACCACACTGATTATGCAGCTAGAATGTGCCCCCCATATGCCAATTTAATATTATAGTATTGGGAGCAACACCAGGTTCTTAGATCAGAATTCAACTATTATATATTTACATTTTATTCGCTTCTTGGATGATATGTTTATAATATGGAAAGTTAGTGTAACGCAGAGAATTTTATTACATGCCTTAATTCTACTACTGATTTTTTTAAATTTACCTACACATACTCTGTGTAAAATATTATTAACTATATGGATGTAACATTGTTAAAAGATTTCCATCATCATAAATTCAACTCCAAATTATATAGAAAGCCTACATTCTCTAACACGTTTGCATTTTTCTAGTAACCATCCTTTCCTTCAGAAAAAAAAAGTCTTGTTAAGGGTCAGATGGTACAGGTGTCTAGAATAGCTTCAGAGGATGACCAATTTATGCTGGAGATTAATAAGTTGATTGACATGCTCATTACCAGAGGCTACCTGATTAAATTTGTTAAATGCTAATATGAAGTATGTAAAAAATGCTATGACCACTTTTTTCTGATATTAGGTAGACCCCCTGGATAGCACTACTACATGGAAGTCAGTGACTAACAACTATGAATATACTATGATTATTAAGTATGGAAATTGTAGCAGTAAAATCAGACAGATAGTCACTTTCCAGATGTTAACAATTGACTATGACTATGATATTAGCAAAGCTCTTGGCAATGGTCCCCATTTTGTTTACAAGAGGCAGCTGAATCTTAAAGAAAGGTTCAAAGGAGGCAGTAGTTTTACCACCAAAGGAAAAAAACAAGTTAGGGATGACTAAGCGTGGTTGCTGCCAGAAGTGAAAGCACATTTATGAAGGTCAGATTTTGAAACTGATGAGTTACTACTATGAGTTTAGACTGAAAGGTGCATATGATCACAATACCTCTGGAGTTGTGCACACTGCTTTCTGTGATTCCTGCCATGGGTTTAAGATGGCAAAATGGAGCAGTTTTAAAATAAACGTGTTTACAAACACTATTATGATAAAAAAAAAAAAAAAAAAAACATAATGAGAACAATGCACTCTTTAAACACACCTTACAATGTAAGGAGCATAAGAAGTTCTACTTTTTGAACTATAACATGCAACACAAAATGTGAGAGGTGGGGCTTGGGAACACAGGCTGAAATATCGTGAATTATTATCGCAATTTAAGCTTGATGCAAGTGTTTATACAGGATTAAATTATGTTTTATCAATAAGTAGTGTGCTAAAATTAAGGGCTGCCAAATTGTGACAGCCTTCATTTTCAATACAATTTGGTTTAATGTACTCACATTTTTATATGTGCTTTTAGCATTGTCATAACTCAAATTATTACCATTAATTAAGCAAGATTATCTTGATTTGCTGTTCTAGTCATGACTTCCTGTATTATGGTTTAAATATTTGTAAGATGAGTTTTTTTTCATCAGTTCTGATGAAGTCTATGCATGTTAATGGGATGAAGGCACTTTACAAAATAAATTAATTTCTGTATGCTTTGGAGTTCTGACTTTTTTTTTTTAGTGAACCTGGAAGCTTTTTCAGTCTTCTTGTTGGCTGGGTGTTATTTGGGCTTTTCTTGGTTTACTGTTTGTTTAGACCAAATGTTTTCTCTCCTTTCTTTTTGGTTAAGGATTTAGTGTAGAAAATCCAACTCCGGTAAAGTCACAGCATTACAGAACAGTAAGTCCCCAAATTAAGGAGAAACAGGTGGAATGGAAAGCATCTGATCATATGCCACATGAAGATACTGTGGATCCTTCAGAAGGAAACCAGTACAAAAGTTTAGTTCGAGGTACCCAGCAAGGAAACGGATGGCAACTATGATACAGTCAATATTGTGGAGTGACAGGCCAGTGAGTTCCCATCTGAGAAAGCACTGGATGATGCAGGTTGCAGCTGAAGAGAATATGTCACAGGAAGATATTTTGGAATTTTCTGTAGAATGCCAGCAGGAAACAGAGAATAAAGACTGTGCCCTCAGTTTAGGAGAAAAAGATCTAAGGGAAGATTTGCTTGATTTAATAGAGATGGATAGACATATTAATATCAATGAAAGAAGTAGATTATAGAAAGTCGTAAGACCAAAAATGTTAGAAGTCTGATAAAACAAATTAACACAGTAATCAAGACTATTAACAGAAATTCACAGAATATACCAGAAGTAAACAGGATATATTACTGTTCAGCAAAATTAATAACATATAAATTCTTACCACAAAAATACAGGGTAATAAGGGAAAGGAAGGGAAAAAAATCAAGTGCCATTAAACAATTAAGACATTAAGTGGCACTATTAGAAGAGTACAGAATAGGGAACAGATCGACAAAAACACTTAGAAAGATAAACACGACAAAAAACAACACAGAGTATTAGAACAGGCCAGGATCTATTGTGCACTACTGCAAATAATAAACTAAAGATATCAGCACAGGCAGAAGATGATGATAAAAAAAGGTTTTATAGATAATTGGGAAAGAAAGCAAAAGAAAAAGAAACACCATCAAAAGAAGAAATAGACACATGTTGGAGAAATATCTATGAAGACCCTGTGGAACATAAAAATGCTGAATGGATAAAAGAAGTAAAAAAAAAAAACAGTAAGAAGTTCAAATGTACAGGATATGAAATGGGAAGAAGTTAAGTCAGAGAAATTGAAACAAAATTTTAAAAAAAAGTTCTTAACTGGAAAACCCCAGGCCCAGATGCAGTACCTAACTTCTGGCTAATTATATTAACACTCAGACACAGCTCCACGTGGTCCTGTTGAGTCTTCCTGGCTACAGAGAACTGAAAAAAAGCGACTGCTTTCCTGATTAAGTATCCTGCTGTTTTTTATATTTGTTTTACCTTCTACTGCTTACCTAGAGCAAGCTTTAACTGTTTTCATAGTTATTTACTGCATTTTTTATTATCTGCACTTAAAAGTACATTTTAGTCGAAATTAGTCTAATTAAAGTCAAAAAGTGTTTGTTTGCTGTTTAATTTAATTGTTTGGCTGCCCACTAAAGTGTGCTAGCCTGTACTACTGACTTATTGCCTTTTCTGCATTTCTGTGTGTTTCTATTTAAAAACAAAACAAAAAACAAAAAAATATTCCTTGTTTTCCTGCCTCTCCTAAACTAGTTAGACCAGTTTACAGGCCTTGCTGTATCCTGGGCTGTGTTGTAGTTCCTGTGTTGTCCATTGCCTTACTTGGATAGAAGGAAGTTTCTTAGCTCACCAGTGGGAGTGGTGAGCCTTGAATAGCCTACCTGTCCTTGAGGGAAGTGACCTCAGCACAAGAAGCTGTAGTAATTGGTCATTTTGGACCATTTCTAGCTCTTTTGAAGTTCCCTGGTTAAAATCTGCCTCTGGCACTTTTTTGAAGCCATATTGCTCGGACACAGCTCCACGTGGTCCTGTTGAGTCTTCCTGGCTACAGACCTGAAAAAAAGCGACTGCTTTCCTGATTAAGTATCGTGCTGTTTTTTATATTTGTTTTACTTTCTACTGCTTACCTAGAGCAAGCTTTAACTGTTTTCATAGTTATTTACTGCATTTTTTATTATCTGCACTTAAAAGTACATTTTAGTCGAAATTAGTCTAATTCAAGTCGAAAAGTGTTTGTTTGCTGTTTAATTTAATTGTTTGGCTGCCCACTAAAGTGTGCTAGCCTGCACTACTGACTTATTCCCTTTTCTGCATTTTGCCGGTTAAACAAGGTTAAACTATTTCTGGCTCCGTAAAGTCTGCTCTTCATTTTTTCCCTTAGAACTGTCAGCCTCTACTTGTAATCTAAACAGTCTATTCTCTATCTGTAAAGCTCAGCACTTGTCCCTAAAGCATTTTTTAGTCAGGTAAAGCACTTCTATATTATACAACGTACTTCACTAGCTTAAAACCCCCTTGAGTACCCACTTCCCTATAGGTCCTTTCTGACTCAGTTACACAGCAAACTTTTTCATTTCTTCTAGCATGTCAAAGGATCAGTTGCTAGTGTCCTCTCCTACTCAGCTGGTGAATCTGGGAATACTGAGGCAATGTTACAATTGCCTCATGTACACAGGCAACCCTCTCCTCCTCCCACAAAACACAAATACATGCGAGAGATGCAACTATATAGCCAAATTGGAGGCTAAGCTCTCTCAACTCAGGACTGGCAAAACCAGACAGGAGGAGAAGGTAACCACACACACACCATAAACCCAGTCTCACATAGAACTATCACAACTACAAATCAAACACATAAACACACAAAGACATACTCGGAGGCACTGATCAAAAATCTACCAAAACAGCAGAGGCCTCCAAAGCAGACACCCAAACAACTGCCACCTCATGACATAACACAAGCAACACATAGATCACAAAGTCAGTGTGCAAATCAGTCACAGCCCTTAAGGCCAAACACAATGCCAGACACACTTGTCATAGGTGACTCCATAGTCAGACACACTGACGTCCCACTCACCAGACTGAACAAGGAGAGGGTCACAGTAAGCTGCCTGTCGGGCGCTAGAATCCGCCACATAACACAAGCACTCAGGTCACTCCACAGCAAGTACAAGTATGACTCAGTCATTGTCCATGCCGGTGTGAATGACCTGAGATGTACCTCCCTGGACTACATGAAAAGAGACATAAAGGAGCTCTCAGATTATGTAGCCCAGGCTGGTATGACCCTGACCCTGAGCAGTATCCTACCTTCACCAAGAATGATGCCACAATACAGAGACAAAATGATCAGTTTTAATAATTGGCTTAATTTCTGGTGTCATTCTAAGGGGATCCAATGTCTGTCTGCATGGAATGACATGCTTGACAAGCCACGCTGCTTCGCAAGGGATGGCTTGCACCTGTCACCCCTGGGTTTCCGGATATTGGCAAAGGCTCTTGCCACCCCCATAGTGCCTTTTTCAGACAAGGCTCAAATTCTAAACCCACCGCCCTAGAAAACAATAATGGAAAAAAACTAAGGGTAATGCTGCTCAATGCCAGAAGTCTACATCTCAAGATGCACGCCTCCGAAACCCTCCTCAGTATGGAGAACATCGATGTCTGTGCTGTGACTGAAACCTGGTTCAAGGCTCCTGAGAGCACCCCGGCACTATCAGGTTTTACCTCATATCATGCGTTCCGGCCCCAAAACCCGGACCGTACCACAAAAGGAGGGGGTGTATCCATATTCATCAAGGATACCCACAACTCCAGGCTGGTGGCAACTCACGAAGCATCAGAGACCATTCAGGTGCAATTAACCATAGGCAAAACTGCTCTACAGTTTGTAGCATGTTACAGGCCACCCTCTCAAACTCAGGAACCCCACACAGTCTTCCTGAAGACACTGGAGAGTATAAATGTCTCTCTAAACACCATCATATTGGGTGACTTCAACTACCCAAACATAGACTGGGAACATTACTCAAGCCCCAATACCCTAGCCCAAAGGTTCCTGGAGTTCATAAACTCAAATGCTATGGAACAACTTGTCACCATTCCCACAAGAGGTGAAAATATACTAGACCTGATCATCACAAACATGGGGACAAAATGCTCCACACGGAAGTATATCCCTCATTGGTGAGATCAGACCATAAACTAATCTCACTGGAGATCCACATCCCGCCCCACCCCAACAAAAGACCACAGTGAAGAACTTCTCAAAAGCCAACTTCACACTTCTTAAGACTGGTGTGGTATCCTTCAAGGCCCCTGAGCCATTGGAAACCACAACCCATGCTGCTGAATCCCTTACAAATGCTTTCTCTGAGCACCTCCAGGATTGCATGGATCAAGCAATCCCAAATAAAATCAAGACCCTTTCCACCAAAGGCAAGCGCCCGATCTGGTGGACCCCAGCCATAAACAAACTTTACAACAAGAGGAGAAAGCTACTACAAGATAGAGCAAAATCCCTAAAAGGGAAGACATCTCTGATCAATACTAGTAAAAAACTACGATCACTCATAAAATCATCCAAGGCCAACTTTGAGAGAAAAATCGCCAAGGACTCAAAAGACAATCATAAGGCCTTCTTTAGCTATGTTAGAAATCTGAGTGGAAACTCCCAGATATGCTCAAAATTAGTCCAAAATGATACAAAAATCACTGAACCCACAGACATTGCAAACATACTGGCAGACAGGTTCAGTGAAAATTTCTCCCCTCCCCCCCAAAAGGAGAAATATCTATCCCAGCAGAGTGTAGCCTCCCAATCATCTCAAATGCCCAGGTGAGAGCTGCTCTCTCTAAAGCTGAAAACACAGCATCAATGGGACTGGATGGTGTCCCCGGCTGTGTGCTACACAAACTCAATGAGGAACTAAACCCACACATAAGGCTGCTGTTTAATCTTAGCCTTACCACAGGATACGTACCCAAAGAGTGGCGTACGGCAACTGTGGTCCCACTCCACAAAGGCGGTGCTTCTACGGACCCTGGTAATTACCGACCCATAAGCTTAACAAGCCTGGTCTGCAAAGCTATGGAGAGGATCATAATGGAACTCATAAATAAAGACATAGGGGACCTACAGACATTGGATCCTACCCAATTTGGCTTTGTCAAGGGCAGATCATGCCTCTTGAACTTGGTCGACTTTTTTGAAACAGTCACCAAGGCCATTGATGAGGGTAAGGCAGTTCACACAGCCTACCTTGACCTTGCAAAAGCTTTCGACATAATACCCCACTCGGATATCATAGAAAAGCTCACCAGCTTAAATGTAAACCCATATGTCACAAAATGGGTTGCAAACTGGCTCAAGGACAGAACCCACAGGGTTAGAGTTGCTGGTGCCATGTCAGACTCCAATCCGGTCACAAGCGGTGTCCCACAGGGCTCAGTCCTGGGCCCCCTCTTGTTCGGCATCTATTTTTCAGAAGTGCAGGCAAACATAGGAGGATTGTGGCTGACAAAGTTTGCAGATGACTGCAAACTGGGCGCCATAGTTGAAAATCCATCAGACACAGATATCCTTCAGAGAGGTCTCATAGAAACGGATAACTGGTGCCAGAGCCATGGCCTTAAGCTAAACGCCAAAAAATGTATAGTCATACCCTTTGGTAAAAACAAGGTAACCCCAAGTTACCACATAGGTGGCAATCCATTAAGCACAGAAGAGGTTATCAGGGACCTGGGGACCCAAGTTGACAGTAACCTTTCTTTTGACACTCACATTGCCAAAGTGGTTAAAAGGACCTTCTACATTGCCCACCTGATTATGAAGGGATTCACATCCAGATCAAGGGAGGTCATTGTTCCCTGTACTCTTCACTTATCAGACCAATGATTGAGTACAATGCCCCATTCGGAATGTATCTTACCCGACACCTGCAGCAATTGGAAAGACCCCAAAAGTTCCTCACCAAAAGGATAAAGGGGCTCAAAAATATGCCATATGCTGCCCGACTGAAGAAACTCCAGCTCTATTCAGTCGCATACCGTCTGCTCAGAGGTGACCTGTGCCTGATATACAAGGCCATGTCCAACCCGGAATTAATGGACATGCTCCACCTCAAAAAATCCAAATCCATCAGAGCCACAAGAGCAAGAGACTTAAACCTCAACACGGATATAAATAGGATGTGCTGGAGGGACAGATTCATCACCCAGAGACTCCCTATGCTGTGGAACAGAATCCCGGTCCATGTGAGACAGAGCACCTCGCTGGCTCTGTTCAAGAGGAATCTTGACCAGTGGATGGGAGATCGTAGGTTTACCCCGGGGTTCATCTCTGTATCACTGCTGGACAGAGGCACGGCAAACTAATGGGTATAGTATTCTTCAACCTAAGGGGTGGTGAAAGCCACACAACTCTGGCTAGGCTTATAAATGCCCTAGGGCAGATAGCCTAGTATGAACCTATGAACCTATAAGACTTGGCCCTGACTAAGACCTACTTAATATGCGCACCCTGCTCAGATACCAACCTGATCAGCGATAGGAAAAAGATACTCCTCCTTAAGAGGGGACATGCAAGCTATCCTAAAAACTATAGACCAATAACTTGCCTTCCAACAAATGTATAAACTACACTATATAATGGAATTAATGCTGACAGAATTTATAGTCATTTACAAGAAAACTCAATCATGGCAATAGAACAAAAGAGTAACAAAAGAAAGCCATTTGGAACAAAGGACAATTTGTTGTTAAATAAAGTCATAATAGAAAACTGTAAAACGGGGAAGACTCCAAGTATGGAATGGATACATTACAAAAAAGCATTTGACAGTATCCCACATTCTTGGATAAAGGAAAGCTTAGAGATGTACAAGATGCACACTGCATTACATTACAGTGACTAGAAAACCACTTTGCAACTAAGCCATGATAAAGGACAAATTATTATCCCAGGGATAAAAATTCAAAGGGGGATATTCCATGGTAAATCTTTGTCACCGCTGCTCTTTTGTCTTGCCCTTTACCCATTAAGTTGTCTACTTAACAGACCATGTCATGGTACAATTTGGCTCCCAGACAACAGCAAAGTGTAAATAATTTTTATCTTCTTTTTGTGGATGACTTAAAACTGTATAGTTCACCACATGAGGAGCTGAAAGCACAACTGTAAGTAGTCAAAACTTTCTCAGATGATGATACATAAATGATATATATGATAGGTGATGTCACTTGGTCTTGATAAATGTGAAAAAGCAATGTTTAAAGTAGGAAAGCTACAGCACCCAGAAAATGTCAGTCTGGGACAGAAATATGACTTAAAGGAACTTGAGCAGGATGCAGTACATAAGTATATGGGAACTGATGAAGGACACACAATAAAACATGAACAAATACAAACAAACCTCAGTAAAGAATATTTTAGAAGACTGAAATTAATACTAAAACCAGCCCTGACATCTAGGAACAAAGTCCAGGCTATAAACCAATTTGCTCTTACTGTTCTTACTTATTTATTTGATATTTGTTAACTGGGCTAGTCCAGCTGAGCCATATGGTCCATTTTCAGTGGAGACCAGAGGTGAAATGCTCCAGCTTACAGAAAGATGTAATATTTACATGAAAGAATATAAATGTGTATAAAAAATAGTACAAAAATAACACAAAGTACAAGAATAATACAAAAATGATAACATGCAGTGCTGAAATAACAGACTATCAATAGACTAATCTTCCAGTAGAGAAACAACATATATTGCACAGTGTGAGAAAGCATAGTCAGTGTAAACAGATCTTTTACCAGGGAGTATAACAACAATGTAAGAATTTTCAGCACATTGAGTGAGGTTTGCTATCTACTGAATGTAGATGTTAAAGGATGAGAAAGTGGGTTTTGCTTAAACTAGAAAGGAGAGAATATTAACAAAAGTATTTAGAGAGAGTAGAAGAGAGGTGGAAGCATAAGAGGGGGTGGAGGTGGAATGGAGTGGAAATTAAGGGGGATTTTGGCAAGGGCAGGATCTTGAGTTCAGGAAGTAGTTTTTGACTTCAATTTTGAAGAAGCTGGTACTTTTGATGTTACAGATGTTAGAAGGAAGTCTATTCCAAACTTGGGACACTGAGTTTTTGTAGAGGAGTTTGCCAATATTCGTATTTGGTTTATATTATACTTACCATAGCCGGCCTTAGGCATAGGCCAACTAGGCGACCGCCTAGGGCGCAACTCTAGCAGGGGCGCTTTTCTAGTATTTATTTGGTGTAGGTAGACCAAGATGGGGGCACTGGGTGGTGTGGTGGGGGCACCATGGAGCCCTTTTGCCTAGGGCACCAGTTGACCTAAGGCTGCTCCTGATACTTACTTACAGTTTTAGGGTGACTGACTGGCCTCAAAAAGTACTGAATCAGTTGGACAGGAAAACAAGAAAAATGACTCACCCTTATCAAGAATCAAAAATAACTTTATTGTCATTCAGTCGCATGCACCACAAGTGCGCAGCTGAACAAAATTTCATTCCTCCAGGCTCAACATTTATCAGCAACAGCCACACATTTAACATAAAGAAACTCTACACACAAACAAAACCATAAAAAGCAACATACAAAACAACAGAACAAGCCAAGAGACGGTGCCAAAACCTCAACTGTAGCAATCTCCAGCACCAACCACATTACAGTCCCAGTCCAACCGCAGGCACAGAAACACCAGCTGCTGCATCTCCGCCATCTGCTCATCAACAGAAACATTTCTCCTGTCCACCAAGGAACCACAATCTCCACACCAGAAACCAGCACTCCATACCGATCCACAGATGTACCTCTGCAGCCAACAGCAGGCACCAATGGTCACTATCACACCATGATCTTGTCCTCCTACTCAATCTACCTGTCACTCCATCACCGGCACAGCTACAAAAACTGTCCATACTCCATCACACCTCCATTCTGGATTCCTTTGACCTAACATTCGAATTTCACACTGGCAAACTCCACTTTTGCCTCTGCAACCAAAGCACAAACTTGCACTGAAGGTCCTGCTTCAAGCTTCAAGTTTCAAGTTCCGAGATAAGCACAACAAAAACATCTGGACGTCACAGACATCATAACCAAATCCGCTGACCCCAGACACACACCCGACTAGACGAACAGCACCACATCTCGACAATACAGGTAAGTGCAACATGAAAAATGCAAGTGCACAACTGGAACCAGACAGGCCGCTGCCATCACAGCACCATCTTGCCACTGATCAAATTATCAAATATATAAAAGTCAGTATATACCAATGTTATATATCCCTAGTTCTGAAGAAGGCATGGGCCTCCTCGAACCTGACTACATGTATAGATTTGGAATAGTAGGACTATATACATATCTGCTGATCTCATCAGATCCACACGCAGTGAAAGTTTTAAAACATGAATAGAACAAGTCTAAGACAACTGCCCTGCTTAATTTAGTAGAAGCTTATCAATGTCAAGTGGGAATGAAAATCAAACCAGAAGTAGATAAAACTCAGACAGCAAGTGAATCTGCCAAAAAACAAAAAAAAAAAAGAATATAAGGAGAAGGATCATATCAGAAAGTAAGAAGTGTGGAAAAGGCACAAACATAGTTGCAAGTACAGAAAACTCTTGGAAGAACCTCATGTTGATCAGGATATGATGCAGCAATGGTTTAGGAGAGGTGAATTTAAACCAAAAGATGAAAGGTTAGCATTGGCAGCCCAGGGCAGTGGACTACGGATACATTGATTTACAAGTCTATTGAACATGTGGGAGAAACAATCAAATACAGATTCTGTAAAACAGAATTGGAAACAATTACACATCTTGTTGCTGGGTGTGGCATACTAATGGCAAAGGGCCTATATAATGAAAGGCATAACAATGTGGCAAGACTATTGCATCAGGGATTGTGCAAACATTACAATACTGAAGTACCTGAGAAGCACCGGAAACATAAACCACAAAGTATTATAGAGAAAGATGAGGTTTACATCATATGGGATCACCCAATACCAACAGTTCAACAAACAGATGCGAGAAAACCATATTGAGCAACCCATGAAAAGAAGAAAGAAGTAGCACTGATCACTGAAATTGCTGCACCCACCGATTACAGTTTTTTTACACACAGAGAGTGACAAAGTTATAAAATATCAGGATTTGCAGGCAGAAATGAAGGCAATGTGAAAGGAAGATACCTGTATAGTTCCAATGGTAGCAGGAGCAATGGGTCTCATAAAAAAAAGAATTTACAATCGTATTTAGATATGCTACTGATACATGAAACTCCATATGAATTGCAGGAGTCAACACTGGGAACATTGCAGGCACTGCAAAAAAAAAAACATTTTTGGCTAACATCAAAGATTGAAACAATACTAATTTTATGAACTTTAATCATACTTTGACTTGCAAATTGGGTCCATTCCCCTCATGGTATTATAAACCCAATAGACTTGGAGAAATTAAAAAGTGAAAGAGAAAAAGAACCTTAAAATACAGGTAACAAATATTGTAAAATGTGAGAAGGTTGTATAAAACCTGAAGTTGTTCTTTCACTATAAATGTTACAAGAATGTACAATAAAAATAACTGTATAAAAATGTAGTGCTGTTGTTGTTGTGTCTTTCGGCTTTTCCCGGTTAGGGGTCGCCACAGCGGAACTCCGGTCCGTTAATGATTGGCAGTAGATTTTTACGTGACAAGTTGCCGGCCCTGACGCACAACCTTCAACGAAGGTACGCCCATTCACGCACGGCTCCACACAGAAGACACTCTAGCTGAGAATCGAACAGGACAATGTCTTACTGTGAGGCGACAACGCTACCGCAGCAGCACCACTACTGCTGTTGATTTAGTTAAAAATGGAAGCACAGCTTTAAAAACAAAGTTTCAGATGGTCACATATGTATGCTCACTCTCTCTCACATACTGATATAAACAACACATGCATTCATACACACACACGCAAAATTGGCAAAGCTTACAACTCCTCAGAATGTTGCCTCTTGTCAAAAGATGTTACTTTAATTAGGATGAAATGTCTGTTTATGTAATTAATGTTACTTTGGAGGACGTTAAGTGTGCTCATCATTTTGATCTATCAGGTAGAGAACAGCCAGGACTGCTTTACTGAAAACAGAAAATGGGAGAATTTGTCAGCAAGGAAAATAAACAAATGTTTTCCAGTGCTGCCACATTGCAGGACATGCCTAGAGAGTTTTTTTCAAGTTATGTGACTCTCCAATGGTTCAGTATGCAACAACATGTATCTGTGTTTGGAGTGTTCTGGGAATGTAAACAAAGAAGAAACCCTTCTATGGACAAACAGATGAAATGATAGCCTGCTGCCCAGAGTCACTGAGTTCATTTCTATAAATTTAACCTATGGGTCTTCAGTAATTGATAAATGGTCTTGTAATCAAAGGCGCGCAGATTATAATTACCTTTAGACAGTGGTAGCAATAGCAAGACCAGCTAGCTGACAAGGATATTTTCTAATGTGACCTACCTGTTCAAAACTTTATTTTATTTTTATTTTCCCCTGTGCAACAACATTGTTGGATATTTAGCATATTTTCAAAATGTGCTGCCTAACTGCTTTTAGTTTTTCTCAATTTTGTAGCATTTGGGGGCATCACATGTTATACATGATGTAATTTTGTAATCAAATAAAGTAGAATATTTTTAAATGTGTACAGAAAGTGATTTAGCTTTAATATGCAAATAATGCAATTGCAGCATGTAAATAGATTTATGCAAGACTAGTAAGTTAATGCCATATAATAGGTAGAGGAGAAATTCTTACATGGTTTGGTTAATAGGTCATTATTTATTTATTTTTTATTTGTTGACTGGAGAAGTCTTACAGGGAGTAGGACAAACAACACGGGTACAATATAATGCAAGATACAATGTAAAGTAACACAGGTAAATTAAACATTAGTGTCATTTTGTTGGCAACAGAGTATTAGAAAATGATAGACAATATTATACTGACCTGGTTCTTACTAGATAATTGCATATCGAATAAAAGTGTACATTCACACTGATACAATCACAATATCACGTTGAAATGGAATACATTACAGTGGATATAAAAACTATACACACCCCTGTTAAAATGTCATGTTTTTGTGATATAAAAAAATGAGACCACAATAAATCATTTGAAAACTTTTCCCACCTTTAATGTGACCTACATCAGGTGGCCACAGTGGTGCAGCAGTTAGCGTTGCAGCCTCACAGCAAGAGGTTCTCTGGTTCGATTCTCGGATGGGGGTGCCTTCTGTGCGGATTCTGCATGTCCTCCCTGTGGTCGTGTGGGTTTCCTCCAGGTGCTCCTGTTTCTTCCCACATCCCAAAGACATGCTCTAGGTGGATTGGACACTCTAAATTGACCCTAAGTGTGAGTGTGTGCATGTGTGTGCCTTCTGTGGAAGGTTGGGCGCCGGGCTGGCAACTCGACACTGTAAAACTCCACTGCCAATCATGAGCGGACAGGTGATCTGCTGTGGCGACCCCTAACTGGGAAAAGCCGAAAGAAGAAGAAGAAGAAGAATGTGACCTATAACCTATACGATTCAATTGAAAAACAAACAAATTTGTTAGGGGAAAAAATATAAAAAATAAAAAAACATACACTAAGCTGGTTGATAAGTGTGCACACCCTTAAATCAAAAGGTGCTTCAGCAAAGTATTAGTTTAATTACAACATTCAGTCTTCTTGAGTAGGAGTCTATCAGCATGGCACATCTTGACTTGGCAATATTTGCCCACTCTTCCTTGCAAAAGTGCTCCAAATCTGTCAAATTGCTAGGGCATCTCTTGTGCACAGCCCTCTTCAGGTCACCCCACAGATTTTCTATTAGATTTAGGTCTGGGCTCTGGATGGGCCATTCTAAAACTTTAATTTTCTTCTGCTAAAGCCATTCTTTTGTTGATTTGGATGTATGCTTGGGGTCACTGTCGTGCTGAAAGGTGAAATTGCTCTTCAGCTTTCTAGAAGACACCTGAAGGTTTTGGGTCAAAAGTGACTGGTATATGGAACTGTTCATAATTCCCTCCACCTTGACTAAAGACCCATTTGCAGCTGAAGAAAAGCAACCCCAAAGTATGATACTGCCACCACCAAGCTTCACTGTGAGGATGGTGTTCTTTTGGAGATGTGAAGTTTTGGTTTTGCGCCAAACGTACCTTTTGGAATTGTGGCAAAAAAGTTCAACCTTGGTCTCATCAGACCATAACACATTTTTCCCACATGCTTTTGGGAAACCTGATGCATTGTTTTGCAAATTTTAGCCAGGCCTGGATGTTTTTCTGTGTAAGAAACGGCTTCCGTCTTGCAACCCCACCCCATAGTACAGATATATGGAGAATGCGGGAGATGTTGTCACATGTAGTACACAACCAGTACTTGCCAGAAATTCCTGCAGCTCCTTCAGTGTTGCTGTAGGTCTCTTGGCAGTCTCCCTGACCATTTTTCGTCTTGTCTTTTCATCAATTTTGGAGGGACGTCCAATTCTTTGTAACTTCACTGTTGTCCCATATTTTCTCCACTTTTTGATGACTGTCTTCACTGTGTTCCATGGCATATCCAATGCTATGGAAATTTTGTTGTACCTTTCTCCTGACTGATACCATTCAACAATGAGATCCCTTTGAAGCTTTGTAAGCTCTCTGCGAGCCATGGCTTTTGCTGTAGCAGGCAACTGAGTAAATGTCAGGAAAATCCTACTAAGACAGCTGAACTTTATTTGGGATTAATCAGAGTCTCTTTAATTGATGGTGGGTGTGTACCCAAGAAGAATGAATGCTGTAATTAAATCAAAATGTGCTTCAACAAAGTATTAGTTTAGGGGTGTACACACTTATGCAGCCAACTTATAGTACATTTTTCATTTTTTATATTTTTTTCCCCTAAAAGATTTGTTTCTTTTTCAACTGAACTGTACAGGTTATAGGTCACATTAAAGGTGGGAAAAGTTTTGAAATGATTTACTGTGGTCTCATTTTTTATATCACAAAAACCTAGCATTTTAACAGTGATGTGTACACTTTTTATATACACTGTATATGCAAGCATTAGTAGTGGAAAAGCTGTAAACAGATTTGCACAAGTAAACACAGATATCAGTATTAAAAGTTGGAGTTAGATAAGCTATTCAGGTTACATTAGAGTAATGAACCCTTTGGAGGTAGATCAGTAAGTAGTAGGTTGCAGGCATAAGCAGGTTAGCTGTGGACATTAGTGTCAAGATATGTCTAACAGTAGACAGTAGAACAGTAGTTGAGAGACTTGGACTATATACATTTTATTTACAATTGAATCTTCTCTGCTTATTACCAAAGCTCAGATGTTCTGGGGGGTGAAAGAGATGTAGAACAGTGGTGGTAAAAGATAGGTTTGTAAGTGTTAAGAGTTAAACTTGTGAGGAACAAGAGCATAGCCAAGAGTCCCTGAGATGGTCTTTTGGTTGATCTTTGAAAGTGGACAGGTTGCTGCACGTTAGTGGTAGACATAGTAAGTTCCATAGTTTGAGGATGTGAATGGAATTGCCTGCTGAGTTATTGGTTTTATGAGTTTATAGCAAAGCTTTATTTGTCAAAGGCTTCTGGTGGCAATTAGATTTGGAGAAAACGTTTTACACTTGAACACCTGGTTTATGTAAAAGACTGTGTTGTGAGTAGCTGAGGTGATGAGATAGTGCTAGCCAGTTAAGTTTTTTCAGGACAGCGTAGTGAAAGGCATTATAAAGGAGACTGCAGGCACACCTGGGGGTTTTGACATAACATTGTTGTAGCTTGGAGATTTGACTTGAATGGTGATTTAAAGTACAAAGATGGCATAAAGAATTGTTGGTAGTAGACTTGTGGATGATGCAGCATTTCTATGAATTTCAGTGAGGTATTGTTTTATTCAGTATAATGTTCCAATTATTCATCTTTTTCCTTACTTTTTGTACATGTAGATCAAATTTTACATTTTTATCTTTACTAACACCTAGCAGCTTAGTAAAGCCACTGTGGAATACAACGAAACTGCAGCTCACCAAATCAATCCAAGGCCCATAAACGTTCCAAAACCTTTATTAAGTAACACAAACAGGATAAAACGTCGACCTAGGTTTCGTCCGTAAAACGAACTTCATCAGAACACATCTTACTACATTCTAACTCATTATATATAAGTACACAAGGAACTAATTGAGCCTGTTTAACCAATGAAATTCATATGAATCCTAAACAGCAATTAATTAATTATTTCATTCATCAACTAAAAGCCAAAGTACAAAGATATATGCCCTGTGCTTAGACCAAATCACATACAATATAATTGATTGAATGAACAAACTAAGTAAATAAATAAATATATAAATAAATATATATATAAATATATATATGTAAATGAACAAATATGACCCCTTCTATAACAAATATATGTACATATATATGTGTATAATAATACAATGCAAATACATATAAACACATATATATATATATATATGGATAAACATGCAACCTGTGTCTGTTGTGATACATTATTCCTAGTTAAATTATATATTTGTAATATAACCAACTATCGACAAGTACATATAAAACTGCAGTGCCATGTGAAGTTATAGCTAAATAATGCAGTATAAGGTTAAAAAATACCGTGTACATCATACTAACTATGAAACTATATTATATTAAATTAGTGTATTATACAAATGTCATGAACAATAAACAAATGAAATTTGAATGATGGGAAGTCTTCAAAGGAAAAATGGGAAGAAGTAATATATGTGTATAAATAAATATTAATAATGATGGTAAAATAATTAATGTATTATACAATGAACTGTATACATAAGCTATAAAAATGACCCGACCCTATAAATATAATTCATTGGATAAATAGGTATATAAAACAATCTAATATAAATGTATATAAAAATGTCTACTTATAAATACACAAATGTAAAATATTTTACATTTGTGTATTTATAAGTAGACATTTTTATATACATTTATATTAGATTGTTTTATATACCTATTTATCCAATGAATTATATTTATAGGGTCGGTCATTTATAGCTTATGTATACAGTTCATTGTATAATACATTAATTATTTTACCATCATTATTAATATTTATTTATACACATATATTACTTCTTCCCATTTTTCCTTTGAAGACTTCCCATCATTCAAATTTCATTTGTTTATTGTTCATGACATTTGTATAATACACTAATTTAATATAATATAGTTTCATAGTTAGTATGATGTACACGGTATTTTTTAACCTTATACTGCATTATTTAGCTATAACTTCACATGGCACTGCAGATTTATATGTACTTGTCGATAGTTGGTTATATTACAAATATATAATTTAACTAGGAATAATGTATCACAACAGACACAGGTTGCATGTTTATCCATATATATATATATGTGTTTATATGTATTTGCATTGTATTATTATACACATATATATGTACATATATTTGTTATAGAAGGGGTCATATTTATTCATTTACATATATATATATTTATATATATATTTATTTATATATTTATTTATTTACTTAGTTTGTTCATTCAATCAATTATATTGTATGTGATTTGGTCTAAGCACAGGGCATATATCTTTGTACTTTGGCTTTTAGTTGATGAATGAAATAATTAATTAATTGCTGTTTAGGATTCATATGAATTTCATTGGTTAAACAGGCTCAATTAGTTCCTTGTGTACTTATATATAATGAGTTAGAATGTAGTAAGATGTGTTCTGATGAAGTTCGTTTTACGGACGAAACCTAGGTCGACGTTTTATCCTGTTTGTGTTACTTAATAAAGGTTTTGGAACGTTTATGGGCCTTGGATTGATTTGGTGAGCTGCAGTTTCGTTGTATTCCACAGTGGCTCCGCTTTGATTGGGACACCTTTTTCAGTGGTAATTTCATTTGTGGTATTTGGTTCCTGGTTACCTAGCAGCTTAGTATGTGTAACCCTGTGAATCTGTATGTTATTCAAGAAATTGATTTTGATGTCCACACTGGTGTCTGAGTGAGATTTAGGAGTAAAGAGAAATTTTTTGTTAGGACTTAGGAGAAGCTGGGGGCACAGTGAAGACAGTCATCAATAATCTCCCCTGAACAATTGGGCTTTATGCAGCAAAGACAAGTGTGTGATACCATTCTTACCCTTGACACCATAATGATACTCCTAGCAAAAGACAGACACCCCAGGTATGTTGCTACAGTCAATGCCAGTAAAGCTTTTGAAACCATGTCTTATTTCAACTTCCCCAAACCTTTCATAATTACCATAAAAACCATATATAAAAAGACTACTACCACACTATTTATTAACAAAATAAGATCTCAACCTATCAAAATAACCAGTGGAACCAAACAGGGATGCCTCCTTTCACCAAACAAACAGCAATCCACACAGATACACCTAAACTCTTACACCTAACCCTACACTAAACTATACATACACCACTAACTATCCACTTACCTTAACCCAAACCCTAACCCTAAGGTCCGTCACTATCACACAGTCACCTCACCCGCACCCTAACCCTCACATCCACACAATCGCACACTTACCTGACCCCGCACTCTAACCCTAACTCACCTAACCCACCCTAACCCTCACGTCCACACAATCGTACACTTACCTGAACCCGACCCGTAACTTTCCACCACAGCGCTTAAAATACCGAAGCAACAGAAACAGACAACCAAATTCTTTCCCTAGGAAAAAATTTGGTTTTCTGTTTTTTTAGATATTTTCAACGAGTCGATATTAGAACACTCAAAATTCTGAACATTCGGTGTTCTAATATAGACCCTGATTCCTAGACATATCTTTAAGTTTATATTCCTGTAGAGTTTATAATAGAATATTAGTAGCTAGATCTACTAACAGTCTAATATGGGTATTTTACTATGTGATAACGTGTATTAGGAAAAAAGATCTAAGAAAATGGGATTATAGAGAATTAGTATATATTGGTTAAAATGAAAAGCATTACAAGATGTCTATACACTGAACTAGGATCAAGTGAAATAGTTTTTGGCATGAAAGAGTTGCCACAACATGTAACTATAACATCAACTAGAATAGGTTTATAATAAGATCATCTTTACAGAAAAACAGTCTCTTTGCAGAATGCTTAAAAAAAAAGAAATAGAAAATTTAAATTATTCATTAGCTCTGCTAAATGATTTTGGTAAGGTTCGTGTTTGTTAGTTTAAATGAATTAGATGTATACTATAGCCTACTAGTTCTTGTAGGAATCTCAATATAAAAGTATTTAAGCCAATCATAAGTCATTAGATAAGAGTTTAGTGAAGCTTCATTTGTCATATTTGCAAAGTATGAATAAAATGGTGGGTTTATAATTATAACAGTTAGCCGTCCCTTGATAGTATAAGGATAATTGCCCACCGCCATATGTTATGTTATGTTAGAGGCAGTTAGTTAGCCTTTGACGTCACAGTATGATATCCAGAAGAAGGCTAAAAAGTACTTGTAGAGTCCCTGAAGGACACATCTAGCTAGGCGCCAACTTCAGAAAAGAAAAAAAAAACAGTTTGCATTGTCTTGTTGAATAATCATGTATGCGGATAAACTTGGAAAAGAATACCGATTATGAGATCAGCGATTGTCTATTTTTTTTTTTATTGTTTTGTTTTTCCCCTTTTCCTTATTTTGCAGGGATGCTTTGCGATGAGTAAAGGTTGTAGAAGAGGCGACTGGGTGATGACATAATTTCAGGAAGTGGTTCTGGTACTTCCTGGGTCGATGGAACACTGCAACAAGTAGATTTATTTTTCTTTTCCAATATTTATGACTTCCATTTGGTGCCCTTTTTTGAGTTGAAGATGAGAAAGCTTATTTATCATCGTTGGTTAGATAAGAAGAAAAGGGCTGATTTGGTAGTTGTTGCAGTGAGAACCTTGAGATGAATGGCAGAGTCCTTGGATTAAGGCGTTCAAATGGTCATGTAAGACTGGTAACTTTTTGGGATTTCTTCTGACAATGGTGCAGCAGGGCCAAAAGGGATAGTAGGTATTTTCTGAAGTTATTGGAGATGTTCTCGGCTTTTTGTTGGCAAGCAGTGTAGTTAGCAAATAGAGACATAGGGGAAACTGTTTGTGCCACAACTGGGAGAGTTTGGTAGAGAGCTAATATTGAGTTCCGCACACACGCTGAATGTATTGACAATGAGTGGTATTTAGTGGAGATATAATAATAATATTTTGAGTTGCAACTTGAAGTGTAGTTGGGATTTGAGTTGTTTAAGTGAAGTCGCTTAAGCACATCTCATAACAGACTTGAGAGATTATTCCTTTTAGGTCATCTTCATGACTTACTTCATTTTCCACTTTTCTGTTTTTATCTTCTATTGGTTAGGAAGTTCGTTGAAAGCCTTAATGAATCCAGTCTTCACTTCTTCAACTGATGTAAGTTTGTACGTGCATTCTTTATGTTAAAATGACAGGATAGCTGGATACTTCATTTGGAAGCAAATTTTTTTTTTATTGATGAGACAGGAGCAGAAGGGAGCTAAGGCCTGCCTTAGCAATTTGATGGGAAGTGGGAGATCTTGAGATATGTAGACTTTATGACCTCGCCATGTGAAGGTCTTTGTTTGGTGGATACTAGAATAGCAGTAACATGGATTTTAACATAGATAGGTTAAGGAATGGTTGAGTCTTGTGTTTTACAAAGCGAGCTGTGAGCTCTCTCAATGACAATGTCCTTGGTTACTATTTTGTCATCTAGCAGAGTGTCAAGGATTTCTTTTGTACTGGTTATTAACAGTGTGTGGTCAATTTTTTCTGGCATGCCTCATATTATGATGCTCTTTCTCTGGCTGCACACTTCTAAGTCAATTATTTTCTGTTGCAGTTCATTGAAGGTTTTGTCATAAACTGTCATTTTGTTCTTTAAGTCATTGATTTTTGTCTCATTCACGGCGATTTCTTCTTCATTATGATTTAGTCTTGTAACAAGCTGGTCCAGATTGTGACCAAAAGAGTTGAGCTTCTCTGAAAAAAAATGGATTTCACTTTGTAGTGGCTGTAAGGCATTTTTTAGCTATTCAATGGAGTATGGTGAATCAGTTTTTGATCTCAGGGCAGGTTTGGTAATGTCTGGTCGCATTTTGGTGTTTTTTTTTTTTTTTTTGCCTTTTAGAAGTAATATCTTTTTCTGGGGAGGCAATGGAAGAAAGCTTTGTTTTTACAGTTTGAGCCTCCATTTTTTCCAGTATGTTTGGCCATGGTTTTTAGTGATTTTCTTTTCTTCTTTGCAATACTTTGTACAGGTCCTGATCACAGTGTTCTTTAGAGAGAGGCCAGGACCACACAGCTGGAGCGCATCAGCGAGAGACAGTTCTGTAAGTTGTTGAACAGCAGTTCAAGACTTGAAATTTGATGGATAGATATTGATATGTTAATAATTAGAGATGTTGCAGCCATTTAAGCTGATTCTAATGTATGGTGAGGATTATTTCAGGTGGATGTACTTTTCAGTTGTAGGAGCAGTCATGGGAGCATGTTTAATAATCGGGGACCATCTTGGAATCTCAATTCTGTCATCGGCTTAAGGAACAAGGGATGCATGCATGGAGACTTTGTAGAGGTTTTTTATAAAGATATTAAATACTGTGGATCCTAAGATATATCCTTGGCAACCACAAGAACCAAGTCCCAACCACTGATAAAGGTAACTGCTAGATAAACATCGAAAATCCAAAGCATAAAAGTTGGCAGGAACACTACAGGTTCACACAGTAAAAGTATTTATTTGTAAAAATGGACCAGATAAGCACTTTCACATTGTAAACAAATGCTTCCTTCAGATCATAAAAACACAAAATCACAGCTCAGTTTACTAACAGATGTTCAATCACCTATGTTAATTCATCACTTCATTAAACAAATTTCCTCCCTTTCAATACAGGTTTTAAAGAGACACAAGCATTAATACTAGGATGTTTACAGCCTGTAGCCTCAGGATCCATTTGAGTTCTACTGTTTCAGTATAGTTAGTGAGATCACTCCCCAGTGACCCACATGCACTATTTGTAGCATTCTAAAACAAACTCATGTTCAGCATTTTCTTTAATATGTTTAGCTAGTGCATTGTTCATATTGCAAGTCCTAATCTCATAGGAATGACGAAGGTATTTTCTAGAGTATGCATACACCTTTCAACCTTAAAGTGCTGCTCAGTATTTATCCTGCATGCTTCTACTGCCTCTAATAAACTTTGCTCAAAAGGCAAAAAATATTCAATCAACAGGTTGATGTATTTGAAGCTTAACTCTAAATTCATTTGTTGCCATTGTTTTGTGTAAGTCTGCATGCATTTCACCATAACTAGGCATACAGAGCACTCTTAATCCCCTAGGGATGATTTTATAGTGCAGACAAGCCTCCAAATGGAGGCGTTGCCATTGTTGTTTCTAACTTAAATACAAGTTTCAAAAATTCAGGAATGTCATTACTTACAGGTTTTTTCTCTTTCACATTTTCCACAAAATTGACCCCAACAAGTGGATTCTCAGGTAAGTTTATCACCTTACTCCATCTCTGCTACAGGTTTCTGCTTGAAGGATTATATTCCAGTTCTATAGTTGCTGTCTCAGCCATGTCCAGGCTGGAACTCAAAAACAGAACCATGGCAAACACAAGGACCAAGTCCCAACCAATGATAAAGGTAACTGCTAGACAAACACCGAAAATCCAAAGCACAAAAATTGGCAGGAACACCACAGCTTCACACAGTTGTTGTGTCTTTTGGCTTATCCCAGTTAGGGGCCGCCACAGCAGAACTCCGGTCTGCTAATGTCTGGTAGTGGATTTTTACGTGCGGAGTTACCAGCCCTGACGCACAACCTTCAACGAAGGCACACCCATTCACGTATGCCTCCACACAGAAGACGCTCTAGCTGAGAATCGAATGGGACAATGTCTTGCTGTGAGGCAACAATGCTACCGCAGCACCACTACCGCGGGCTCACAGCTTCACATACTAAAAGTATTCATTTGTAAAAATGGAGCAGATAAGCGCTTTCATGTTGTAAACCAAAGCTTTTTCAGATCATAAAAACAAAAAATCACAACTCAGTTTAAAAACAGTTAGATGTTCAATCAACTATGTTAATTCATCACTTCATTAAACCAATTTCCTCCCTTTCAGTACAGGCTTTAAAGAGACACAAGCATTAATACCAGGATGTTTATCAGCCTGTAGCCTCAAGATCCATTTGAGTTCTACTGTTTCAGTACAGTTAGTGAGATCACCCACCCCCGGTGACCCACATGCACTATTTGTAGTACTCTAAAAACAAACTCATGTCCAGCATTTTCCTTAATATGTTTAGCTAGTACATCAATCATATTGCAAGTCCTAATCTCATAGGAATGACTAAAAATTCTATCTTTTAATCTCTTATTGGTCTTACCAACATAGAATCCTGTGCAGGACTTGCATGTGGCTAGATAAATCACATTTTATAAAAATATGTGAAACTGAGTTATGTGAACACATGCATGGAGAACGGGCTAAGGGTTATTATAATTTAACAGTATCACAACACCGAGCCCTAAATGATTTAAAGAATAATCAGGCTATAAGCATCAGACCCTCTGACAAAGGAGGGTCTACAGTAGTTATGAATCACAAAGATTATAACTTGAATATGCTTGCCATACTGAATGAGGACACAACACATATGTACAGATCAGCATGGAGAGGGTAAGTTCTATTATTGATTATGTACATAGTGCCTTATATGAATTATTTACGGAAACTTCCATTGACCGTGACTTGTTTGATTTTTTTTATGTGACTGAACCTAAGATACCATTAATAAAGGGCCTTCCCAAGGTTCATAAATCTTTGATTAAACCACCCCTACGTCTGACTGTGTCAGTGGAAGGATGGGTCACACATGTTCTTTATATGTGGAAAGTAAGCTTAAGACAATGTTGGCTTCGGTCTCTGTTGTACTCGGGACACTGAGCAATTTTTAACTGACCACTTTATGTGTTTGGAGAGCTGTGGTGATATAACACGTTTTTTTCTTGTGACACTTGAAGTAGTGAATTTATTTACGTACATCCCGAATGAGCATGGCCTTGATACCATTAGGGAACTGTTGACACACAGAGGGAATTTTGACAACAGTCAGGTTGATATGGTTTGCTGCTTGCTGGATTTGGTTTTAAACAATAATTTTTTTTGTATGGTGACTGCTTATATGCACAAAAATGCGGGGTGGCCATGGGCACCCCTTGTGCAAATTCATATGCGAATGCAGTAATGAAGTCATGGGAGGAACAATTTGTGCTTGGCAATAACAATAGAGACCACACATTAGATTTTACCGTTGTTTTGTGGACGATGTTTTTATCTTGGGGGGGGGGGGGCAAGAACAAGAAGAATTGTATGGTTTTCTTCACTACACTAACCATACCACTGAATTTTGAGATTTATAATGTCCATGTCACAGAAAGGGATAGATTTTTGGATGCACGATTAATTGTTAATCAAATGGGTCAGACAGATACCAATTTATTCCGAAAGGGATGTTGGAAAAATAGTTACTTGTCCTTTGATAGTATGCACCCCAGGCATATATATCCTAATATAGTAAGAGACCAATATATGAGAGCCTCTAGGCTATGCACACAAGAGGAAGCATTTCATGACAACACTGAGGGACTGAGTCAAAATTTTTTGAAAAGGGGCTATAAGAAGGACCTTCTGATACAGCATAAAGAGAGGGTGGTCAAGGAAAGAAAAAACAATACTGCCCCATAATTCTCTAGACGTGCTTCTAGTGCACATAAGAATAGGAGCTTTGCCAGTAAACTCGGATTCGGTTTGAAGTACACAAATGATGTAGACTCTGCATGTAATATACGAAAAAACTGTGGAATACTCAAAAGGGAAAACAAGACAGACAAAATAGTTGGGAACAATCCCTCTTTTATGTATAAAAATGGTTTAAACTTGAAAAGACAACTAGGTCAAGTAACTTGCTATCTACCAGACTTGGTACATACAGCTGCAGGCATTGCAAAGCCTGTACATATATTTCACAGGAACAAGTGTTTAAACATCCACGGATGAAATATATTTTTAGTCCCAAATTCTATGCAGATTGTAGTACAGCAAATGTGACTTATCTAGCCACATGCAAGTCCTGTACAGGATTCTATGTTGGCAAGACCAATAAGAGATTAAAAGATAGAATTTTTAGTCATTCCTATGAGATTATGACTTGCAATATGAAAGTACAGTTGTGTACACTTACCATAAATGTAGATGTTCAAGTGTATTCACTGTTGCAGTCATTACATTTGGGTAATCTGCTGGCAGGTTGCCTTCAGTTGGCCTGAATAACAAAGTCTTGGGTCCTGCGTCAGTTGCTGTCTCCTCTTCCATTATGTTGGGTCATCAGGGGTATAAAACATGCAGCCAACACCATTTTAATCAGTTTTTCTTGCCCCAGATGTCAGGTGCCCCTCAAATGGGGAGCAAAAATATATAAATATATATATGCATGTAATTTAGAACACAAAAAGTTTACCTCCAACTAAAATCAAATACACCAAAAAGGCTTTTGAGCATAGTGAAGGAAAGAAGATGTATAATAATAGAGAAGAAAGGGGGCTGGCGGGTGGGTAACCCGGACTGCAACAGTGAATACACTCGAACATCTACATTTATGGTAAGTGTACACAACTGTACTATGTTCTTCATGTTTCACTGTTGCAGTCATTACATTTGGGTAGAATCCCAAAGCTATGGATGGGAGGATGGAATTATACAGCATTAGGAGCAGCTATAAGGCCCTGCAGGACAGCAGTGGCAAAGCCTGCCCTGGATTTAGAAAAGAGAGGTAAATGGTAATGTTTTGTGAATGTATGAACTGAGTTCCAAGTAGCAGCTTCTAGAATGTCTCTGGTAGGAACCCCTATGAGAAAAGCTGCAGAAGTAGATGCAGCCCTGGTGGAATGGGATCTGATCCCCTTGGGGACAGGTTTACCATGGTGCATGTAGCAGAAACGAATACAATGGCTTATCCATTTTGAAATAGTCTGCTTTGAGATAGCCTTCCCCCCTCTGCCCCTGCAGCAAATCCCACCAGTAGCTGTTCAGACTTTCTTAGAAATTTTGTCCTGTTTAAGTAGAATCTTAGTTGTCTGTGTACATCCAATGAATGCAGAATCCGCTCCCCCTTGTTCTGCGGATTTGGGAAAAAAAGTTGGCAGATGAATGGTGTGGTTGAGAGCCACACTGGATACCACCTTAGGCATAAAGGAAGGATAGGTCCTGAGGGCCACCCTGTCCGGGTAAAAGATAATGAAATGCTCCACTGCCATGAGAGCCTGTAGTTCTGAAACCCTTCTAGCTGAACTGACTGCTAAAAGAAAGGCTGTCTTCCAAGAAAGAAATTTTATGTCTGCAGTAGCAGCTGGGTCAAAAGAAGGTAGGGTGAGTTTTTCCAGCACAAAATTGAGGTCCCATGCAGGAGTTGGAGCTCTCCTGGGAGGTCTCAAATTTTTGGCCCCTCTGAGGTACTGCTTTAGCAGGGGATGAGAAAAGAGAGGAGGCTCTGTGTTGTAATGAGCCAAGATGGCAGAGGCATGGATTTTTATAGATGAAAAAGATAGGGCCTTGTGAAGCATCTCAGTTAAATATTGCAGAATCTGAGGAATATTGGGCATTGTTGTATTTATTCCTTCTGCTTGGTTCCAGGCACAGAATTGTTTCCATTTATCAGCATAAAATTTTCTAGTACTAGACCTTCTAGCTTCCAAAATGACATCCATCACAGGTTTACTGAGGGATGTGACTGGTGAAATTAGTTGATTAGCCATGCTGCAAGATTCAAAGTTTGGAGCTGAGTGTGCAGAATTTGATAGTTCTGCTGAGACAATAGATGAGGAGTCTGAGGCAAGTACCACGGAGGAAGGTGTGACATATTCCTTAGAAGTGGGTACCAGTGTTGGCGAGGCAAGTCTGGAGCAATCAGAATCATTTTTGTTTTTTCCTGTCTGACTTTTAGTAAAACCTTGGAGAGCAGAGGCAGAGGGGGAAAGGCATAGATTGATAGGTTTTTCCAGCTGAAGGATAGAGCATCCATTTTCCAAGCTTTTTTGTGATGAATTCTTGTGCAGAATTTGTCTAACTGGTAGTTTTGGGGAGAGGCAAAAAGATCTATGTCTGGTCTCCCCCATTTTCATGTCAACATGTTGAAGATTTGAGGATCTAGTTTCCATTCGTGTGGGTCCATAATATTTCTGCTTAGGTCATCTGCCAGAGTATTTTGCTTTCCTGGCAGGAATTGAGCTTGTAGATGTATTTGGTAAGTCAAGGCTGTGTTCCACAAGGCCATGGCTAGTCTGCAAAGGGGGTAGGAGTGGGTACCCCCCTGCTTGTTTATGTACCACATAACTGTGGTGTTGTCCATCTTTATCAGTAGTTGTCCTGGATGAAGGAAGTCCTCGAAGGCTGTCAGAGCATTCTGTACAGCTAGCATTTCTTTCTGGTGGATATGGAGGTGCATTTGAGTTGGGCTGCATTCGCCCTGAATGCATCTCACTGTCAGATGGGCCTCCCCCCAAGCATAGTCTGATGCGTCTGTAGTCAGGGTTTGGGTGGCAGGGGGGAGAATGAATGACAGTCCCTTGTTTTGGTGACAGGCCTCTGCCCACCAAAGGAACTCCTGTTGCAGGCAAGGAATGAGATAAATCATTGTTTCCAGGCTGTGACAATGTTGACTCCATAAGCTTTTTAGGTACCATTGAAGTTTCCTCATATGCAGTCTTGCATATGGAATTAGCAGAATGCAGGATGTTATGAACCCCAAAGCCTGCAGAATTTCTCTTGCAGATAGCTGGGTTTTTGTGGCCACTTGTTTGAAGTATGTTATCAAGTTGAACTTGTTTGTCTAGCGTGAGGTAAGCCATCTGGGCAATTGTATTCAAGCTTGCACCCAGGAATGTAATTATTTGAGAGGGTACCAGTTATTTCTTTTCATTTATGGTGTACCCTAGGCATGTTAGAAGCCTTTTTACAAATGCCAGATGTTGTAGAAGAGTGTTATGAGACCAGAGTTGAAATTACAGGTCAATCATTTGGGTTTTGAATAATTTTCTGGGTGAGGGTAAGTTGGTTTAGTGCTAAGAGGTATGGAAGTTCGAGCCAGCTCAGTTGTTTAAGGGCAGTACAGTGATGAGGTTTATGAGGGAGACTGGTGGCAAACCTAGCTATTTTGTTGTAGCAGGACTACAGGTTTTGGAGGTCGGCTTTGTGCAAGTTGGTGAAGTTTTGTGAGCAGTATAAATACGTAAACAGAAGCTGAAATCTAGTCGTGGCTAGCTTAGTTTGTGGTGTTAGATAAGTTCCAGCCCTATAGAGAGCACAGAGTTTAGCATGGACTTCTTTGATTGTTTGGGATATATGAATGTCATATTTTAGTTGGTCATGTACAGTAATACCTACGAGTTTGTCCTGGTTAGTTGGCTCAGTTTTAGTGCTGTTTGTGGATCGAATAGAGAGGAGTAGAGAGTTGTTTTTGTTAGATTTGTTTGCAAAATTAATTAACTTAGTCTTTTAGGGTTAAGAATGAGTTGGTTGTTAGAAAGGAATGATTCTGTTTCCTGAAATGCTTTTTGCATCTTGTCTTGGAGTTCTGGGGGTGGGCTGATACGTTAAGAGTTGTGTCATCAACATACTGTATGATTGAGGCCAGTTGGGTAGCATACATAAGGTTATTTGTAAAGATGATGAAGAGAAGGGGGCCCAGTATGGACCCTTGGGGTACACCAGTGAGTGTTAACAGTCAGTAGAGAGGAGAGATTTTGGTCCCATCTAGTAGCCTGTTGCCGGTTCGATAGATAACTGTGAAACCATGTTAGGGTTAACTGACTGACATTATAAGTGTCAAGTTTGTTAAGAAGTAGTTGGGGGGAGAAGGTGTAAAAAGCTTTTGACTTGTCCAGGAAATTGCAGAGACTAGCTAACCATTGTTCATAAGGTGGTGAATGGTATTTGTGAAAGCTACTAAGAGCAGTGTTAGCAGTATGCTTGGGGTGGAAACCATGCTGGACGTCTGCCAGAAGGTTATTTGATGTGAGGTGGTTTAGTAGTTGTTGCTGATTGCATTTCTCAATGATTTTGGCTATCAGAGGGAGGAGTGCTATGGGGCGGTAGTTAGCAATTTCTCTAGATGTGCCGCCCTTATGGAGGGGAATGATGTGATCTATATTCCAGAGCTAGGGTGCATATTGTTCGGAGATAGAATGGTTGATTAGAATTGAGATAGAGTAGGCAATGGTTGGGGCTGAGATTTTTAGGAACTCATTTGGTAGCTGGTCGGCAGCAAGGCAGCAGGGTTTTAGTTTGCTTAGAAGACATTTTATGTAGGATGTTTGAATAGGTTTAAAAGAGAGGGATTCTGCTGTGCCAGATACTGGGATTTGGATCTGGGATACAGATTTTAAGTGGTGGGTGTTGATGTCTTTTTAGGAGGCTGCAGATAGAGTTAATGAACCAGTCTGGGAAACGTATTCCAAGAGCTCCACAATGTTTCTCTTCATACAGTCTAGGGATGTACATCTCAGATCATTTACACCCACATGGACTGTGACAGAATAATACTAGTACTTGTGGTCCAATGACCTGAGTGCATATATAATGTGGTGTACCTTGACCCCTGCTAAGCAACTGACGACGATTGTCTCCTTACTCAGCCTGGTGAGAGGGACATCAAGTGTGTCTCACAATGGAGTCTCCAATGGCTAGAATGTTGGACGGTGGGGTGGCTTGCATTGTGTAAATAAAAACAGAGGTTTATTTATTTATTTTACATTTGTTGACCGGGTTAGTCTGTCTGAGCTTGAGGCTCATTTTCAGCAGAGACCCGAGGAGAAAAGCTCCACAATAGAGATACAAACATTGTACATTATAACAAAAAGAGTTTACATATTAGGTAGATATATACAAGTTATTTACAAATAAGAAAATCAATACACTTTGGAGTTGACAGGAGTAATAAGACATTAATCAAGTAACAAATGGTTAGTAATTAAGTTACATTCACAGTAGGATAATTGTACATACGGTAGCTGGTAACAAATATAGGTCTTCTAGAATGCTAGATTCAGGTTTTGTAGGTCAATGATTATAGCATTGAAGAGAAAGAAATACACATGCAGAAAGGATATAGTAAGGCCAGCAAAGGATGCAGTAGGCTATAGAGTAGGATGAGAAGGGGGGGGGGGGTAGAGGGTGATGCAGATGGTAAGGAAAAGGGGAAATAGGTAGGAGAGACTAAGGGAGGAGATGGGGATAGTAAGGAAGGAAATGGGAGAGGAGTGATTAAAAGGGGGAATAGCTGATAAAAGGAAGTAAAGGGGGGGAAGTACTGAAAGGGGATTAGGCTTTGAAGAGAGGAGAATGGAGAGAGACGAGAAAAAGGGAGAGAGAGGTGAAGTAAGGTAGAAGGAGAGTAGGGTACTTGGGGAGTCAGAGGGGGTGAAGGTGGTTAGGGGGGTTGGGTGCAGTGGCAAGACCAGTTTACCTTGAGGAATTAGTGTGTGGCAGTTTTGAAATGTTTAGTTTGATTTAGTGATCTAATTTCAAGGGGGAGTTTATTCCAGGATGCGGCAGGATTGTAGCTACAGAGTAGACTGCCAGTTTTGGTTTTAGGTTTATAGATTTAGAGTAGGTCTAGATCAGAGCTTCGGAGTGGTCTTGCATGTAGATATTTGGTTAGGATAGAGATGAGGCTAGGGCAAAAAGAGGGCACATATAAGAGGGAGTGTACGAGTTGAAGTTGCTGGAGCTTAAGTAGGTGGGGGAGTTCAAGCCAATCAAGTTGTTTGAGAGATATACAGTGGTGAGACTTGTAGGTTTGATTTTCTGCGAATCTTACAACCTTATTGTAGGTGTGTTCCAGTTTGGAGAGAAGTGAATTGTTGAGATTTGTGAATAGTTGACAACTATATAATAGAGTAGGGATAAGAAAAGCCCGAGAAAGAGTTATTTTTGCCCAGTTTGTTAAGAATTTCTTATTGCGGTAGAGGTGGCCCAATTTCTGGTGTGTCTTTTTGATGCAATTTGTAATGTGGTGATTGAATTTTAGCTGATCATCTATAGTGACACCAAGTAATTTTGTGCTAGGTTCAGCAGTGATGTTTGTTTTGTTGCTAGATTGAATGGAGAAGGTAGATTTGAGGGCTGAGAGGTTCTTGAGGAAAAAGAGTAAGAGATTAGTTTTCCTTGGGTTGAGCATTAATTTGCAGTTAGTGAGCAAAGTCTCAATGGAATTGAATGATGCTTGTGTAGAGGAGTGTAGGTTTGATGGATTATTTGAAATGATAATGACAGTAGAGTCATTATCATATTGTACGAGTGATGACTGGGGGCAAGAGGTGTGGAGTTGATTGGTGAAAATGTTAAAGAGTAGAGGCCCAAGGATGGATCCTTGGGGGACTCCCATTTCTACTGCGAGAGGGGAGGAATGAGCGGTAAGCCATTTGACTGATTGTAGGCGATTGGATAGGTAACTAGCGCACCAGGATATTGTGGAGGGAGAGAAGTTAAAGTTTGTAAGTTTGGTCAAGGTAAGAAGTGAGAGACAGTGTCCAAAGCTTTGGAGAGGACCTGGAATAAGCATGAGACTTGTATACTGTTATCATGAGCAAGAGATATAGTGTTTACGAAAGATATTAGAGCAGTAGACGTACTGTGTTTGGGTCAAAAGCCATGTTGTGTGTGTGTGAGTAGGTTTTCCTGGAGCAAGTAGCGCACAACCTGTTTATGGATACATTTTTCCAATACTTTAGAGAGGGGAGATAGTATGGCGATAGGTCGAAAGTTAGTTATTTCAGAGGAGTTACCTCCTTTGTGTATGGGCAAGGTATAGTACTTTTTCCAGATGGAGGGGACATAAGATTCAGAGATTGAGCGATTGACTAGGACAAATACAGGTGTTCAGTTGCAAGCTGCAGGAAATAAGAGGGGATATTGTCAACAGAGGGGGAAGCAAGGTTTTAGTTTAGATAGTAGAGACTTAGTATAGTTAGTTGGCATGCCCTTTAGGGAAAAAGAGTCATGGGGGTTGTGACGAGAAGGGGAGTGAGAGGGTTTATTAGTTATGTTGCAGGTGGGGAGTGAGTTTATTAGGGAGGCTATAGAGTCAATGAAATGATGGTTGAAGATGGTAGCTGTTTCCTCTGGGGATTTCTTTGGACAAGGGTTTGGAGGGGAAGGTCTTCCTGGGTTTAGTATTCAGTTAATGGAGTTCCAGAATTTCTTTGGATCTGATTTGAGGGCGTTTGGAAGGTTGGAGTAAATGTTCTTTTTGTCATTGTGGATAAGTTTTACAGCTAGGTTTCTGAGTTCTTTGTAGGTTTGTAATGAGGTAGGGGTTTTGGTTTTGGTCCAGAGTTTCCATGCCCTATCTCTGTTTATCATGTGGGTATGAGTGGTTTTAGTTAGCCAAGGAGCTGTTTTACATTTTATTCTGATTTTACGAAGTGGGGCAAGGGAGTTAAGAATATTAAAAAAGGTGGTATTAAAGGAGTGGACAGCTTCATCTAGGGGAAGAGTTGTAAGATGTGTCCAATTTACTCTTGAGAGTTGGTTTATGAAGGTAGTGGGGCAGAAGCCTTCTAATTTACAGGTATCAATATACTTGTGTGGTTTGGTAGTGTGAGGAGTCTGCCGAGTGACTATTACTGGGCAGTGGTCACTTAGGGCATTTGGGAGGGTATGGGGGTTCTGGTAGTTGTGAGGGTGGGAAACCAGAACCCAGTCAAAGAGGGAGCTTGGGAGGTGAGATTTCTTTTGATAAGTTGGGGTAGTGATTAGCTGCTCAAACCCATGTAGGTTAATAAAAGAGGTAGGGTTGTTTGTCTGGAGTGTTAGCCAATCAATATTTACATCACCTAGTATGATGGTCTCATTTAGAATTGTGTGGGAGAGATAGGTTAGAATGCTCTCTAGTAAGGTGATGATATCACCGGGGGGGGGGGGGGATAGATGTCAGCTAAGGTGATGGTAGTGAAGATGTTAAGTTTATAATTGGCCAGTAGTAGTTCAGCAGGGGAGAAAGAAGGGGGTGGATTGTTAAAAGTTATGAGTCAGGTGGTTGGAGTAGAGAATTGCTACTCCTCCACCTTTTTTTTTTTCTCCAAGTCTCAGAATATTATAACCAGGGGGAATGAATTCACTGACAAGGTTGTGGGATTTTAACTAAGTCTCTGTTAGTGCTACTATGTCTGGTGCGTAAATAGCTAGCCAGGCATGGAAGTCATGAACTTTATTGACAATATTTCTCAGATTAATGGAACAGAAGGATACTTGTTTTTTGTGGGGGAGGGATTTGTATGAGTACATGAAGGTGGATTTGGGTTCTGGGTAGAGGGGAGGGGGCCAGGATTTGGATAGATGTCACCTGACAGGAGTAGGTGTCTAGAGTAGAGTAATAGCTTGATAAGGGGTGGCTTTATTTTGTCTTTTGAGGGGATTGGTGTTGTTGGAGATAACTATTTTAGGAAGAGGTGTGTTAAGTGGGAAGATGTATGGACAGATAAAGATATGTTTAGTACGTTTTGCATCAGAGTTTGTTGTGAAATTTGTAGGGAGGAAGTAGGAGGAATTTATTTGTGAGTGATAGCGGGTGAGATAGTAAGGAATTAATAGTAGAGGTAGTAGAAATAAGGTCTCTGATTTAGGTGTCATTTTGACAAGGGGGTGGAATAAGTTAGGAGTAGTGGTAGAAAATTATAGAGAGGGAGGTGGGTGTGGATATAGATGATATGCAGGGGGTTGGGGAAGGGAAGTTAGGTAGGGAAAGTTGAGGGGAGTGATGTAGGGGCAGAAGTAGAAGGGTGTGGTTTAGGTGGATAGGTATAAAGGTAATGATATGGGGGGGTGTGGGAATGGGGGTGGGAGAGGAGTGTAGTGAGCCCGAGCGAAGCAAGGGCAAATGCAGCGGGGCTACACCGTTCTCAGAAATTGCATGACAAGGTAAGGGAAAAGTAACAATCAGTCACGGTTTTCCCAAATGTGCTTTTTTCATTTGATTAAACTTTAAAATCTTAGCAGAAATTCTTTTTCTCAGTTATGAAGTCTGCTAGATAATTTCAGCAGTTGAAATACAATAGTTAGCAGCCACGTACCAGTAGTTGCAGTAGGTTTCTTTCTTTTTGGGGGGAGAGGTATGTAGGAAGACAGAGGAGCTTATATCTCTATGTTGGAGGGGATGGGAGGCATACCAAGGTAGCATGCTCTCAGGGGGTATCAACTGTTTGCAGTTAAAATTATCATTTAGCAAACAGTATGTATGACAAGATTACAGCAGTATAATTTACTACATACACTTTTCTGTTTTCCCTTGTTCTTTTGAGGAAGGTACTGGACTGGTTAAATGGGTGGGCTGCCGCTAGATTCGTGTAGTTGAGGTGGATGGGAAAAATATTCAGGCAGAAGGCAATAGAAACTGAAAAATTGAATAAAATAAGGAGGTGCATTAATTGTGAGCAGGAAGAGCAATTCATTCATTTAAATCAGATTTAAACTGCAAGGAATCAGCTATCTCTACACCTTAAAACATTAGCAATGCAGAGGGGTTTAGTTGCAAACAAACATACTTTCGCCATTAGCGTGCAGGTTAGTGGCCATTTCCTACAACCCTTAAACATAACTAAAGGAAGATTACTTTAAAATATAACTCTTTAAGCAGTACTGAATAGACGATGATCTTAAAGTACACTATGATTAAGCCCAAGTGTATACTGGGTTAGATTTGTTCAATCAGAGGATTACATTAGACGCTTTAAGCGCACCTTTTGTATCTTGCTAGGACTGTATGTACAAATATACAGCGTGGTTTATCATGCATACAAACATGGCTAGGTGCTAGCTTTAGATCATTCCATTAATTCAGATAGTGCATTCTGTTACAAGCAATTCCTGTGTAAATTTACAGAATCGACATTAAACAGTAAGTATCTGGTTTAGCACTAGTCACCTAGTAATAGTGTTGTCAGCATTAATTAGTCAGAATACTGATTTAACATTTCAGTCGCAAGGGTAAGTTAATGCATGAGATGTGGCTGTATGTGTTGATGTGAGTGTTTTAAAAGGGTATGTTCATGGCTGGTGAGGGAGTTTGTTATGTGTACTTTGTCTAGGAGGTCTTTGGGTTTAGGTACTTCACATTTAAGTGCCTCAGAATATGTGGGTCAATATGTCTGCTTTGAATTGTGTGCGATGGATGCAGCATGTATACTGTTGACAACTGACTTGACATTAGAAGTGCTTTTATGTGAGGGCTTTGCCTCCAGTGACATTGTGTAAATACATCTTTCATATACCGTATCTGTTTAGTTTGTTTGAGAATTTACTGGTTGTCAGGAAACACGAGACAATTTCTACACTGCATCAGGATTCCCTTATTCACCAAGCTGGAAATGGAGATTGTGGGAATGGCCATATCCATGGCTACAGACCCTTTTTTTATTTAGACATCTGCAGACATATTTGTTTTGTTGAATGTATTCACTTTCAGTTGTAAGTATTGTTTTGAACAAGCTGGAGGCTGAAAAAGGGAAAAAGTGTCCCACTCCTCTAATGTGGTAAATAGCTGTATATGTGTTAGCACAATATGTTTGTGTATGTATGTGTCATGTCTTTCAACTTTTACCTTGGAATTATGGACAACGAAAAAACAATTGGGGAAAAGCTTCCATATAAGGTACTCTTACTGGTGCTATTACCTCAAAAAATATCTCTATGTCGGACGGCTGAAACAAAAGTTTGAGAATAAATTAGATGTGATTCTCCAAATTCAGGAGAACATAGAGGTGCCTGTGTACATGTGTATTTGACCTTTATCGTTTATGCCTGAAAATTGATTACTTTTTGGTTTCATTAAATTAAATAAATATGTATATGTATACATATATACAAATTCACATGCACATAAATGAAATATTGAGTAGTAAGGCTTCAGTAACATGATGGAGGGTTACAAATGGCATTATAATGGACAGAAGAAATAAAATAAAGAATAAGAAATTCAAATGTACAGGATATGAAATGGGATGAATTAATGGCCAGAGAGATTGAAAAGTACAGTTTTGTACCTACCATAAATGTAGATGTTCAAGTGCTAATACAGCTGCAGTAATCACATATGGGGTTCTCTGCCATCAGGCGGGTCCTCGGTCGGCCGAATTCCAAAGTCTTGGTCCGGCATCGGTTGTTGTCGCCTTCTTCCTTCACGTCAGTGCGACAGGGGTATATAAGTAATAGCCGACGCCATATTCTCCAGTCTTTCTTGCCCCAGATGTCAGGTGCCCCCAAAGGAAGGCAACAGATAAGTTATATATATATAAATATATTCAAACAATGCAATGTTATCAAAAAAGAGTAGTTGCAAGCAAATACACCATAGGAGGATAACCCAAAATAGGTTGTATGAGGAGGTGTTAGCCACTAGTCCTATACCTAGAGGGGAAGGAGGGAGGGAAACCTGTACTGCAGCTGCATTAGCACTCTAACATCTACATTTATGGTAGGTACAAAACTGTACTATGTTCATTGTGCATACAGCTGCAGTAATCACATATGGGTAGAATCCCAAAGCTACGCACAGGGTGGTAGGCACTAGGTAGAACTGGGATGAGCCAAATGCCCTGCAATACAGCAGTAGCAAAGCTTGCTCTAGTTTTGGAATATAAAGGCAGGTGGTAGTGTCTTGTGAAGGTATGTATAGAACTCCAAGTGGCTGCCTCCAAGATATCTTTGGTAGGAACTCCTCTGAGGAAGGCTGTGGAGGTAGCTGTGGCCCTGGTGGAGTGTGGTCTGATGCCTACAGGGACAGATTTCCCATGATAGGAGTAACAAAAATGTATGCAGTGGCCTATCCATTTAGAGATTGTCTGTTTGGTAACAGGCTTCCCTTGAGCTCCTACAGCATAAGACACAAAAAGTTGTTCTGATTTCCTGAAAGGCTTTGTTCTGTCCAAATAGTAACGTAGCTGTCTATGGATGTCTAAGGAATGTAGCAGCCTTTCCCCGTTGTTTTGAGGATTGGGATAAAAGGTAGGTAAGTGTATGGCTTGGTTTAGAGCTACCCTGGAAACCACTTTAGGCATAAATGACGGGTTGGTTCGAAGGGACACCTTGTCCTGATGGAAGATAAGAAAGGGCTGCACAGCCATGAGGGCTTGAAGTTCCGAAACCCTACGAGCTGAAGTAATGGCCAGAAGGAAAGCTGTTTTCCAGGACAAGTATTGCAAATCTGTTGAGGCAGCTGGTTCAAAGGGAGGCAATGTTAATTTTTCTAGAATGTAATTAAGATCCCAGGCTGGCACTGGTTGTATCCTAGGTGGTCTTATATTCTTAGCCCCTCTGAGGAATTGCCTTAAAAGTGGGTGAGAGAATAACGGTGGATCCATGTTGAATTCTGCAGAAATGGCTGAGGCATGGATTTTAATAGAGGAAAATGAAAGTCCACTGTTCAGTAGCTCAGTTAGATACTGTAATACCTGAGGCAGATTCAGTTTTCTAGGGTCCTGGCCTCTTTTCTCATTCTAAGAGCAAATCCGTTTCCATTTTGCGGAGTAAGTCTTCCTAGTAGATGGCCTTCTGGCCTCCAGAATGACATCCTGAACCTCTTTGGAGAGTAGGGTCTGCTGTGGTGTTAAGGAATTTTCCATGCAGCAAGATTGAGTGTTTTTAGCTGACTGTGAAGAGTTTTGTAGCTGTGCTGAGTCAGCAGAAGAGGCATTAGAGGTAGAGGCCAGGGAGGAGTATGTGTTAGGCTCCTTTGGAGTGGGTACCAGTGCTGTCTTGGCCAGTCTGGAGCAATCAGTATCATCTTCGATCTGTCTGCTCTTGCTTTCAAGAGCACCTTGGATAGAAGAGGCAGAGGTGGGAAAGCATACACTTTCCATGCTGTCCAACTGAATGAAAGGGCGTCCACCCTCCATGCCTTTGGATGAAAAGTCCTTGAACAAAATTTTTCCAACTGATGGTTCCTGTGGGAGGCGAAGAGATCTATGTCTGGCCTTCCCCATGCTTGGATTATTTTTGTAAACACCTGTGGATGCAGCTTCCATTCATGTGGATCTGTCATATTTCTACTTATATTGTCTGCCAGCGTGTTTTCCAAACCTGGCAAGTACTGTGCTTGAAGTTCGATTTGCCATTCCAGAGCCAAGTTCCAAAGTGTCATGGCTAGTCTGCACAGGGGATATGAATGTGTTCCTCCTTGTTTGTTTATGTACCACATTACCGTGGTGTTGTCTGTTCTTATCAATAATTGTCCTGGATGCAGGAGGTCCCTTGAATGCTGTAATTGCATTTATCACTGCTAGCATTTCTTTTTGATTGATGTGAAGGTGCTTTTCCTTTTGGGACCATTTGCCCTGAATGCACCTGCCTGTCATGTGTGCCCCCCAGGCGTAATCTGAGGCGTCTGTTGTGATGACTTGATTTGCTTGAGGCTTGCAGAATGGGAGACCTGTGTTTGCTTGACATGCTTGGGCCCACCATAGAAATTCCTTTTGCAAACATGGAATTATTGGTATTATTGTTTCCAAATTGTGGCTGTGTTGAAACCATAGGCTTTTTAGGTACCATTGAAGTTTTCTCATATGCAACTTTGCACATGGGATTAAAAGAATGCAAGATGCCATGAAGACCAGAGCCTGCAGGATTTTCATTGCAGTAAGCCTGGTACAATTTGCTAGTGTTTTGAAGTACTGAGTTAGTTGCCCTTGTTTTTCTGGTGTAAGATAGGCCATCTGGGTGTTTGTGTCCAAGTTGGCACCCAGGAAAGTTATTTTTTGAGATGGTGTCAGCCTGGATTTCTCTTTGTTGATTGTGTATCCCAGAGAATTCAGTAACCGTGTTGCATAAGCCAGATGTTCCAGAAGAGTGTGCTTGCTGTCCGCTTGGATCAGGCAGTCGTCCAAATAAGGGTAAATTTGTATCCCTTGAAGTCTGCAGTAGGCAATTACTGATGCCAGGCATTTCGTGAATACTCTGGGCGCAGTAGATAAGCCAAAGGGCAATGCAGAGAATTGATAGTGGATTGAACCTGCAAGAAATCTGAGGTATCTTCTGCAGCTTTGTCTGATTGGGACATGCAGGTATGCCTCCTTGAGGTCCAATGTTACCAGCCAAAACTCTTTGCCCAGCATGGGAAGAAGCTGCTGTAATGTGAGCATCTTGAATTTTGGTACGAGTAGAAATGTATTTAGGATGGATAAGTCCAAAATGGGTCTCCAGTCGGTTCCTTTTCTTGGTACCAGGAAAAGTCTGGAATAAAAGCCTTGACCTTGTTCATGAGTAGGAACCTCTTGAATGGCTTTCATGTCCATGAGTTTTGTAATTTGTATTTGCGCCTCTGCCCTTTGATTGTGTGGCAGGTTTGGCATGCCTCTCATTTTTGGAAGAGTGTGAAAATGAAATCTGTAGTCTCTGTTTATTATGTCCAGGATCCATTTGTCTGTTGTGATAATCTGCCAATTTCTTGAAAATAGTGCCAGCTTTCCTCCCAAGGGGGCTGCCAGCTGAGATTTGCTTGGCATGAAAAGGAGGAAGTCATTGGGTTTGCTTTCTGTATTGTTGTGCACTGTCTTGAGATTGCCATTGTCTGCCTCTATATGATCCTTGAGATTGTCCTCTGCCCCTAGAGCGCCTGTATCTACCTCTTTGGGGCTTGTCCGTGGCTGGAAAGGACCAGTTTTTTGAAGGCCAATTTCTGCTAAAAAGAGGTGGCTGTACCTGTAGAAAAGCCTTGACAGTTTGCATAGATTTAGCTTTTTCTTCCATTTTCCGTAGTATCTCCTCAGCATTAGTACCAAATAGCACATCCTTTTGTAAAGGAGCATCTAGTAGTTTAGCTTTAACATGATCAGGCAAGCTTTGTTCCCTAAGCCAGGCATGTCTACGAATGACTGCTCCTGAAGCAGCAGCTCTACTTGAGGCCTCTAAGGCATCATAACCACATTGTAAGGTGTGTTTACCCACTTGTTCTGCACTATGTATCATATCCTGCAATTCCTTCAAATCTGGTTGTTCAGGTTGAGACATTTTGTTTCTTAATTGTGATAACAGAAACTGTTGATATTTAAGCATATGGAACTGACAATTTAAGGCCCTCATGGCTAGGGTGGCCGAGGTGTATACCTTTTTCCCCACCTTTCTAAGGATCTAGATTCTCTTTCAGAAGGTAGTGGATTCTTGGCAGTAGAGGCCTTCATTCCCTTGGGGCCTTGAGAAATGGTTTCAGGGTCAGCATTATGGCTTTTGAAAAGAAATTGGTGAGAGTTAGGGACTCTGTAGTACCTATCAGGTTTGACTGGTGCAGGAGGCAGGGAATCCGGATTAAGACAAGCCTCCGAGTAAACATCATCAAGTATGTCCAGGACAGGAGGTATAGCCAAAGGTCTGTGTTGAGGTAACAAAAAATTCCCTGAGCCTTTTCTTGGAATCAGAAAAGTCTTGGCCTTCCCAATGGAAGTGCTCCCTCAAGGTGTGCAAGGTTTCACCAAAAGAAAAATCTTCTGGGGGAGATACAGAAGGAATGGACTGTTCCGCATCAGAATCCTCATAAGGGGAGTACGAGTGTTCCTCCACATCAGAATGTTCTGAGAAAATGGAGCCCTGTTCCGAAGAGGGAGAGTCTTCCTCCACTCTGGGTCTCTTGTCTGGAGGGGGTTGGGAACCCCTGATATAGGAAATTAAATCCTCAGCCATTTTAAGCATCTGCTTTTTAGGCATGGGGCCTGGGGATGGGCCCTGTGCAACAGGCCTCTTGGGATGCATGGCTGATTTGGACTTAGTGAAGGCCTTAATAGAAAAGGAAGAAGAGGGTCTAAATACACCCTGGGTGGAAGTGTACCTGTCCACATTAGTAGGCTCAACACTCACTGTGGTTTCGGTGGTTGTAGTCTGAGTAAGGGCCGAGGTACCAGCGGTCTCGGGTACAGAAGACACCGCCAAGGAAGTGTCGTCGGTAGTCAGGGACTGCATAGGTGTCTCGCTGAGAACCGGACCACACGTGTAGCCAGCTTTGGCGTGGTGTCGGTGGAGACCGCGGGCCTCGCGTGTCGGTCTTTGTCCTTGCGTTTTTTGGACAAAACGGTAGTCGGAGTATCCGACGACATTTTATAATCAAAGGCTTTACCAAAATAATGTTAGGCGAACTCTGCCCGATGCTTAATAGTGCGTTTATTGAAAGTCACACAGAAGAGACAGCCCGAGACGTCGTGGTCTGGGCCTAAACAAGGTATGCAAAGGGAATGGAAATCCTTATGCGGTATTTGCTTCCCACAAGAAATACAATTGTTAACTTTGTCTGACATCGGTCTGAGGCAAGAAAAGTTTCCCCAACGGGGTACTTAGCTTTAAAGAAGACTTCAGTTTCCAATTTTTTGTAAATTCAGGAGCTGGCCGACCGGCACTTGCGAACTGCTTCTGCTTCGGGCACCGCGCGGCAAAAAAGACTGGAGAATATGGCGTCGGCTGTTACTTATATACCCCTGTCACACTGACGTCAGGGAAGAAGGCGACAACAACCGACGCTGGACCAAGACTTTGGAATTCGGCCGACCGAGGACCTGCCTGACGGCAGAGAACCCCATATGTGATTACTGCAGCTGTATGCATGATGAACATCGAAGTTGAGAAAAGCCTCTTATTGGAAAAGTCCAGGCCCAGATGCATTACCTGATGTCTGGCTAAACGTATTAACACCTTTGCACAAAGATTTAGCCATGAGTAAGAACTATTTATATGCGCTCCCCAAACAGACACCAGCCTGGTTAACAACAGGAAAAACAATGCTCCAACTTAAAAGAGAACCTGCAAGCTAACCTAACAACTATAGACCAATAACTGGCCTTACAACAAAATATAAAGTATACATTGGAATTAATGCAGCAGAGTTTACAGTCATTTAGAGGGAAACTCTATTATGGCAATAGACCAAAATGGTAAAAAAGAAAGTCATATGGAATAAAGGATCATTTGTTGTTAAAGTCATAGTGGAGAACTGTAAAAAGGGGAAACATCTAACTATGGCATGGATAGACTACAAAAACGCATTTGACGGTATCCCACATTTATGGACAAAAGAGTGCTTAAAAATGTATAAGAGTGATAACCTACATTACAGTGACCATGAAACAGTAGCAAACCCCTTTTCAGTTAAGCCACAGTAAAGGACAAATTATTACTCCAGGGATAAAAATCCAAAGGGGGATATTCCAGGGAGACTCTGTCACCACTGCTCCTTTGCCTTGCCCATAACCCATTAAACTGTCTGCTTAACAGATTAGGTCATGGCTATAATTTGGCTCCCAGAAAGCAATAAAGCATCTCTTTGTTGATGACTTTAAGCTGTATAGCCCATCAATTGAGGTACTGAAAGTACAACTGCAAGTAGTCAAAACTTTTTCAGATGATATAAGAATGTTATTTGGTCGTGATAAATGGGAAAAAGCAACCTTTAAACCAAGAAAGCTGCAGTACCAAGAAAACATCAGTTTGGGACAAGAATGTGATATAAAATAACTTGAGCAAGAGCTAGTTTATAAATACTTGGGAATTGATGAAAGATCAGCAATAAAACATGAACAAATCTGAAAACACTCAGTAAGGAATATTTTCGAAGACATAAATTAATCCTGAAAACAGCTCCGACATCTAGGAACAAAATTCAAGCTACAAACCAATTTGTTCCTCCTGTCCTAACTTGCAGTTTTGGAGTGATTCAGTGGGCCCAAAAGGTGTTAGGAGATATTGATTAGGAAAATAAGAAGGATGATTCATGCTCATTAAATGATATATAAAAATCAGTGTTTACCAAGCCTAATTATATCCCATTCCAAAGGAGGTATGGGCCTCCTTGAAACTGATTACATGAATAGATCTGCAGTTTTGGGACTGCATATATATATTCTGACCTCACAAGTCCCAAAGATAGTGACAGTTTTAAAACATGAAGAGAATAAATCTAAGATAACGTCCCTTCTTAGTCTAACTGTAACATATCGGCATCAAGCAGGAATGGAAAGTAAATCTGCAGACAAATATCAGGCAGCAACTGAATGTGCCAAAAAAACAAAAAGAATATAAGATGAAGAATCAGACGAGAAGGCAAGAAATGTGGGAAAAGCATAAATACAGTTGCAAGTATAGAAAACTCCTGGAAGAACCCCATGTTGATTAGAATTGAATTCAGGAATGGTTAAGGAGAGGCAAATTCAAACCAAAGGTTGAAAGGTTAATACTGGCAGCCCCAAGATAGTGGACTACTTATACTTTGGTTTACAGAGTCCATTGAAAGTACAGTTGTGTACACTTACCATAAATGTAGATGTTCTAGTGTATTCACTGTTGCAGTCATTACATTTGGGTTATCTGCTTGCAGTAGCCCTCAGGATTAACAAAGTCTTCGGACCTGCATCGGTTGCTGTCCCTTCTTCCATGAACATCAGGTCGTCAGGGGTATAAAACATGCAGCCGACGCCATTACATCAGTTTTTCTTGCTCCAGATGTCAGTGCCCCCCTAATGGGAAGCAATTAAATCTATAATACAAGGATATACCTCTAACAAAAAAGCAAATACACCAAAAAGCTTTTTGAGCATAGTAAGTGAGAGTAGAGGTACAGCCAAAAGAAGAAAGGGGGCTGGAGGGAGAGTAACTAGGACTGCAACAGTGAATACACTCGAACATCTACATTTATGGTAAGTGTACACAACTGTACTATGTTCTTCGTGTTTCACTGTTGCAGTCATTACATTTGGGTAGAGTCCAAAAGCTAACTTTGAGAGGAGGAATTTAAATAGAATTAGGACCAGCTATAAGGCCCTGCAAGACTGCAGTGGCAAAACCAGCTCCAGATTTGGAGAAAAATGGCAAATGATAATGTGTGGTGAAAGTATTACAGAACTCCAGGCAGCAGCTTCTAGGATGTCCCTTGTAGGGACGCCCCTGAGAAAGGCTGTAGAGGTAGATGCAGCCCTGGTTGAATGGGGTCTGATGCCCTATGGGATAGGTTTTCCATGGTGCTTATAGCAGAAATGAATACAGTGGCCTATCCGTTTTGAAATGGTTTGCTTTGAAATAGCTTTCCCCTCTGTCCCTGCAGCAAATGCCACCAGCAGTTGTTCAGATTTCCTTTAAGGTTTAGTCCTGTCCAAGTAGAATCTAAGTTGTCTGTGCACATCTAAAGAGTGCAGTATCCATTCCCCTTTGTTCTGTGGGTTAGGAAAGAAGGTTGGCAAATGAATTGTCTGATTAAAAGCCACACTGGATACTACCTTGGGCATGAAGGAGGGATTGGTTCTGAGGGACACCCTGTCCGCATGAAAGATGATGAAAGGTTCCACTGCCATAAGGGCCTGTAACTCAGATACCCGTCTTGTAGAAGTGATTGCTAAAAGGAAAGCTGTTTTCCAGGAAAGAAATTTTAAATCTGCAGTAGCAGCTGCCTCAAAAGGAGAAAGAGTAAGTTTCTCCAAGACAAAGTTAAGGTCCCAGGCAGGGGTTGGAGCTCTCCTCGGTGGCCTTAAATTTTTGGCCCCTCTGAGGAACTGCTTGAGCAGTGGGTGAGAGAAGAGAGGAGGCTCTGTGCTATAATGAGCTGAAATGGCTGAGGTATGAATTTTGATGGAGGAAAGAGACAAGCCCTTATGAAGCATCTCAGTCAAATATTGTATAATCTGAGGTAAACTGGGCACTGTTGCGCTCATCCCTTGAGATTGGTTCCAGGTACAAAATCTTTTCCATTTTGAGCATAAGATTTTCTAGCACTAGGCCTCCTTGCTTCTAAAATGATATCCATCACTGATTTACTGAGGGGTGGTAAAGGAGAGATTAGATAATTAGCCAGGCTGCTAGGTTCAGGGTTTGCAGCTGAGGGTGCAGAATCTGGTTCTCCTGCTGAGACAACAGGGAAGGAGTCTGAGGCAGGTGCCATGGGGCCAAGCATGACACACTGCGCAGGACGGGGTACCAGTGTTGGCGTGGCCAGTCTGGTGCAATTAAAATCGTCCTTGGCTTGTCCTGTTTGATCTTTAGTAGTACCTTCGAGAGCAGAGGTAGAGGAGGAAAGGCATAAACTGATAGGTTTTTCCAGCTGAAGGATAGGGCACCCACTTTCCAAGCTAGTTTGTGGGGAATCCAATTGATGGTTTTGGGAGGAGGCAAACAGGTCTATATCTGGGCACCCCCATTTGCTTGCCAACATGTTGAAAACCCTTGGTTCCAGTTTCCACTCGTGTGGGTCCATGAGGTTTCTGCTTAAGCCATCTGCCAGTGTATTTAGTTTTCCTGGCAGGAATTGAGCTTGTAGATTCACTTGGTAGCTCAAGGCTGTGTTCCACAATGCCATGGCTAGTCTGCAGAGAGGGTAAGAATGTGTCCCCCCTTGCTTGTTTATGTACCACATGACCGTGGTGTTGTCCGTCTTTACTATTAGTTGTCCTGCAAGAATGTGGTCCTTGAAGGCTGTCAGAGCATTCTGTACAGCTAACATTTCCTTTTGATTTATGTGTAGGTGCATTTGACTTGGGTTCCATTTGCCCTGAATGCACTTCCCTGTCAGGTGAGCCCCCCATGCATAGTCTGATGAGTCTGTTAAGGTTTGGGCGGCAGGGGGTAGTGTGAATGGTAGTCCCTTGTTTTGGTGGCAGACCTCTGCCCAACAAAAGAACTCTAGGTGCAGGGAAGGTATGATAGGGATCATAGCTTCTAGATTCTGTGAATGTTGACACCATAGGCTTTTGAGATAACACTGTAGTCTCCTCATATGCAGCCTTGCATGTGGAATTAGAAGAATGCAGGAGGCCATGAACCCCAAGGCTTGCAGATAACTAGGTTTTTGTGGCCATTTGTTTGAAGTAGGTTGTCAAATGAGTTAGTTTCTCTGGCGTGAGGAAAGCCATCTGGGAAGTTGTATTCAAGCTTGTTCCCAGGAATATAATTTAACAGGGTACCTGGTGTGATTTATTTTCATTTATGGTGTACCCCAGACAAGTCAGTACCCTTTGAGCAAAGGCCAGATGATTCAAAAGTATGCCCTGGCTTTCTGCCTGAATTAGACAATCGTCCAGGTATGGATCTATTTGAATATTTCTTTGCCTGCAGAATGCAATGACTGGAGCTAGGCACTTTGGCTTATCTACTGCACCCAAAGTATTCACAAAGGGCAGTGCAGAGAACTGATAGTGCATGTAGCCTGCTTTGAAGCTTAGGTATCTTCTGCAAGACTCCCTGATAGGGATGTGCAGGTATGCTTCTTTTAAGTCTAGTGCTGCCAACCATGCATCTTTGCCTAGTATAGGAAGCAGCTGGTGAAGAGGCAGCATCCTGAATTTTGGAATCACCAGAAAGGTATTTAGAGTAGAAAGGTCCAGGATAGGACGCCATGTATTGCCTTTTCTGGGTACCAGAAAAAGTCTCGAATAGAAACCTTGTCCCTTTTCCTCTTCTGGTACCAACTGAATAGCCCCCATTCTTAAGAGAGAGAGTACTTGATTTTGGACCTCTGATGACTGATTTGGGGGTAGGTCTGGCCACCCGCTTGGTGTTGGTAAGGTGTTGAAATGAAATCTGTATCCTTGGGGCACTATATTTAAAACCCATTTGTCCTGGGTAATGAGTTCCCAGTTTTTGGCCTGCAGACCAATCTTTCCACCTAAAGGAGCATTCAGTTGGGAAGTGCTTGGAAGTTTTAAAAGCAAGACACTGAGATAGTTTTCCATGGGGGGAGTTTACTACTCCCTGATTTGGGTGCGGAAACCCCCCCACTGCTTAGTCTTCTGTGTCGTCTGGGACTGAAACCTGGGGTTTCTGCTGTGCCTGGGTTTGGCTTGAGAAGACCTGGAAGGGGCTGGAAAGGACCAATTCTTAGAGGGCCAGTGCCTACTAAATCTAGAAGGCTGAACTTGTAAGAAATCTTTAACGGTTTGCATAGATTTAGCTTTATCTTCCATCTTTTTAAGAACTTCCTCAGCCTTATTGCCAAACAGGTAGTCCTGATTTAAGGGAGCATCCAACAATTTAGCTTTAACATGATCAGGCAAAGATTGTTCCTTAAGCCAAGCATGCCTTCTGAGCACAGACCCAGTAACAGCAGCCCTGCAAGAGGTCTCTAATGAATCAAATCCACATTGTATTGTATGTTTTCCAACCTGTTCAGCAGAATGCATTAAAGCCTGTAATTCTTTATTTTCCACACAGTCAGGAATCAACATAATTTTCTTTTTAAGCAATCCAATAACATGTTGCTGATACTTTAACATATGAAACTGGCCTAATGGCCAAGGTTGCAGAAGTGTAAATCTTCTTACCCCATCTATCCAATGCGCTGGAGTGTCTATCAGGAGTAGGATTTTTAGCAGTAGAAGCCTTAATGTCCTTGGGTCCCTGTAAAATAGTCTCTGGATCCGCAATAGGATTTTTAAAAAGGAACTTGTGTGAATCAGGAACCCTGTAATATCTGTCAGGTTTTCTGGGAGCAGGAGGCAAAGAATCAGGGGCCAAACTAGATTCCGAAAAAGCATCATCAACAATGTCTAGTACAGGAGGCTAAAGGCCTATGCTGAGGCAGGAGTAAGAAATCCCTAAGCCTCTTTTTAGAATCAGAAAAATCCTGGCTTTCCCAGTGGAAATACTCCCTTAAAGTATGCAAGGTTTCACCAAAAGAAATATCCTCTGGAGGAGAAGCAGAGGGAATAGAGTCCTCTGCATCAGAATCTTCATAAGTAGATAAGGGCAAATCCAGATCAGAAAAATCAGAATCCTGGTCAGAAGATTCATAAACAACTTCAGTCCTAGGTCTCTTAGAAGGGGGAGGTTGGTTTCCCCTGATTAGAGTTATAAGATCTTCAGCCATTCTTATCATTTTTTTTAGGCATAGAGGCCTGAGCATGTGGCCTGGGCATCGTTTTTTAGGCATGGTTCGAGATTTAGGCCTAAATGAAGAAGGAGGCATCGGTTTAATAAGCAAGTCTGTAGGCCTGAATACACCCTCAGACGCCGGTGCCTGCACAGCTGCTCCAGACCCATCCAAGGTAGAGACATCTGCGGGTTCCATAGTTGAAGCATCTCACGGCATTCTGGACTCCGAATGGGTCTCAGTAGAGGACTGCAAATCAGAAGTAGTGGGTATCAGGGGCTGCAAAAGCACCTGAGTACCGGCGAACTGGCGACTGGCTTAGGAGAAGAGCATTGGCAGTTTTGGACCTTGGTGGCCTGTCTCTGTCTTTATCTTTGCGTTTTTTTTAAATCCCGGTAGTCGGATGGCTAACCATTTCTGGATAATTAAACTGAGAACCGAAATATTTAGAAGCAAAAATATACTGATGACGGATAGTGCGCTGATTAAATAAAGCACAAAACCAACAGCAAGGTACGTCGTGGTCAGGGCCTAGACAAGGAATACAGTACGAATGAAAATCTTTATGAAGTATTTGCTTTCCACAAGTAATGCAATTATTAACTTTTACTGACATTGGTAAGGAGCAAGAAAAAGTTTCCCCAATGGGGTACTTAGCTTTAGTTGAAGACTTTTGTTCTGAAACTCGAAAACGAAAATTTCAGGAGTCTGCACCGTACGGCAAGAAAGACTGATGTAATGGCGTTGGCTGCATGTTTTATACCCCCTGACAACCTGACGTCATGGAAGAAGGGACAGCAACTGACGCAGGACCCAAGAATTTGTCAATCAGGCTGACGAGGGCTACTGCAAGCAGATAACCCAAATGTAATGACTGCAACAGTGAAACATGAAGAACATCATATGGGAGAAACAGACAAATGTAGGTTTTGTAAAACGGAGTTAGAAACAGTTGCACACCTTGCTGCTGGTTGTGCCATATTAATGGCAGAAGAAGTATATACTGAAAGGTATAATAATATGGCAAGACTGTTGCATTGGGGGTTGTACAAACACTGTAATATTGAAGGAGCTGAACAGCACTGGAAACATGAGCCACAAAGCATCACAGAAAATGGTGAAGTCTACATCACATGGGATCATCCATTACCAAGATGCAAGAAAACCAGACATAGTGGTGCATGAAAAGAAGACAAAAGTAGCTTTGATCATTGAAATTACTACACCCAGTGTTTTGCATACAGAGAGCCACAGTCATAAAATATCAGGATTTGAGGCAGAAACAAAAGCAATGTTGAAGAAAGATACCCAGACAGTTCCAATAGTAGTAGACGCAATGGGTCATATAAAAATAATCTACAATCATATTTAGATATGTTACCCATACATATAACTCTGTATGACTTGCAGAAAGTGTCATTAGTGGGTACATTGCAGGTGCTGCAAAGAAGACTTCTGACTGACATGAAAGAATGCAACAACACTAATTTCATGAACTTTAATCATACTTTGACATAGGAATGGGGTCCACTCGTGTTACTAGAAAACCCAGAAGATTTGGAGAAATTAAAAAAAGCATCCATGGATATTATTTGGGTCCACTGCTGCAATGCTTTTTAGATGTGTAGAGTATGGTGAGAACCTGTTCTTTAGTGATACTTGGGAGAGAAATGGTAGAGGGTATTTGCTGGGAAGTACCTGATCATCTCAGAGCCATATGGATTCTGTCTTCTGCTTGTGAGTTGATAGCTTTGTGTGTTTGGACCACCAGTTTGTTGGATGAGTGTAATGGCCTAGGGTTGCAATAGGTTTTTATAATGTTTTTGAGACCAGTACTTTCAGGGTGAATGAGAATTTTGTGCACTACTATGCGCTGAATAAACTGGAGTGAGTTAAGGAACTCTAGCCAGCCTAGGAGATTGAGGTTTTGACAATGATGTGTCCTATTTGTAGAGTTAGTGGCAAATCTGGCAATATGGTTGTAGCAACGTGAGAGTTTGCTGATTTCAGTTTTGTTCAAATTGGAGAGTATGGGAGAAGAATATAGGAGGGTAGAAAGCAGGCGAGAGCGGGCAATAGCAGGTCATTCTTAAGGGGTTAGGAAAGGTTTGTTTCTACATAGTGAGCCAAGCTTCTAATTAATGGTTTTGATAGTCATATTGACATGCAAATCAAATTTAAGATTATTATATACTATAACCCCTAAAAGCTTAGTGCAGATGTCTGGGGAAATAGTGGTACCATTGTTGGATGTTATGGAGAAGGAAAGAGGGATGGACCTGCTAGTGGGGGTGAAGAGCAGTAGTTTAGTTTTGTTACGATTAAAGAGCAGGCGATGATAAGAGAGCCAATTTTCAATTGTGTTAAATGTATTTTGGGTTAAGGTTTGCAGGTGTGATGGGGAGAAGGCTGAGCAGATCAGGGTGGAATAGTCTGCATATTGGATGCAGGTTGCTTTAGGGATGACAGCGTGAAGGTTACTGATGAAGATAGAAAAGAGTAGAGGACCTAAAATAGAGTCTGAGGGACACCAAGGGTGAGAGGAAGCAGATTGGACAATTTGTCCTGCCATAATACAGCCTGTTTTCTTCCAGTCAGATAGGATGTGAACCAGTGAATAGCATGGTAGTCCAGGGAAATGGCTTTCAGAGAGTGGATGAGTAGTTGGTGACTTGACCATATCAAAGGTCTTTGAGAGGTCTAGAAGGAGGGCTGAGGATAGCATATTATTATTCCGATTTTGGTTTATAGCATTGGTGAAGGAAAGGAGGGTAGATGTGGTACTGTGATGTGACCTAAAGCCATGCTGAAAGTTTGGCAGCAGGTTGTTCTGAGTGAGATATTGCATAGGTTGCTTCTGGACGCACTTCTCCATTATTTTGGCCAGTGGTGAGAGAATGGCTATGGGTCTATAACTGGACAGTTCAGTTGATCTTCCCCCTTTGTGGAGTGGGATAACATGGTATATTTTCCACATGGAGGGGATAGCACTATCTGCTAAGGTCCTATTGATCAGGATAGAGATGGGGTATGCTATGACATCTGCAGATTTTTGTAGGTACTCAGCAGGGAGGAGGTCTGCAGATAAGGTGGTTGGTTTTAATTTTTTGATTAGGAATCATATAAGAGTGGTAGAGACTGGTTGGAAGTTAAAGAGAGGATAAGTAGAGGATGTGATTGAGGTAGAGTTAGAGCCTGTGGGAGTGAGTTGGTTGGCTAGGGACTGGATAGTATCAGTGAAAAAAATTAATAAAGGCACTAGCAATGTCCTCAGAGGATTTTTGGGTGGAGTTGGAGTGGTAGAATGCCCTGGATGATGAAAGCAGTTTATACCTGCCTAGAACTTTTGAGAACTATTTTAGTGTTTTGTTGAAGGTTGAGGTAGTGTTTTTATTGTCTATCAGAATGGATTTTTTGGTGTCATTCCTAAGTTGATGGAATCTCAGTTGGCCCAGAGGGGCTTTAGTTACATGCCAGTTGTCCCAAGCTTTATTTCTAAGTTTGATTTTTAACTTGGTTTCTTTTGTGAGCCATGGTGCAGTATTAGATTTAGTTCTAATAGTACATTTAGGAGCGTGGGAGTTAAGGATGCTTAGGAATTTAGCGTTAAAGTATGCTACAGCCTCTTCTAGTGGTAGATGTTTGAGGACCGACCAATTAAATGACTTCATTTTGTTATAGAATTTGATGGGTTTGAAGTTCTTATTATTTCTGATTGTCTTGTATGTGGTCAGGTGGGGGTACTCAAGCTTATGTTTAATAATGTAAGTTGGAGAGTGATCATTGAAATCATCAGGGAGGGTCCCAGATTTATACAAATGGGGGTGGTGATTGACAAGTATCCAATCTAAAATACTTACTCTATTAGTGGGTTTGCTAATCCTAGTAGGAGTGGTTATTAATTGTGAGAAATCGAAAAGATTTATATGGGTGACCGGGGATTCAGCTGAGTATGTGTACCAGTCAATATTAAAGTCACCAAGAACAATGGTTTCTTGGGCTAGGTAGTGGATAACCAATGGAGAAGGACTTCTAATGTGCTTATATTATTACCCAGGGGAATGTACACAAAGATAATGTTTATGGATTTGTTATTACTAATTTGAAGTTTAGTAATGAGGATTTCTGCATTATTAAATAGGGGAGGTTGTATGGAATATCTACTAACACTTAGTGTGTTTTTATAAAGAACTGTTATCCTACCTCCCTTCTTAGCAGTATGATCAGTTCAATGTATGTTATATCCCATAGGTAAAACCTCATTGTCAGGTACAGTAGGTTTTAGCAAGATTTCTGTATGACACATTATATCTGGGGAGTGAACTGCTAAGAGGGCATGCAGGTTGTGAACTTTATTGTTTATGCTTCTAATATTTAAGTGAAAGATTAGGAGAGAATTAGTGGACCTGTTGGGGAGTAGCATATTGGTGGGGTCTGTGGCAGGGAGCTATTGTCACTGTGTGAAGATGGGCCAGGGTTGGGATGAATGTCCCCGTCTATTATAAGAGTGTAGTGTAGCCAGATTATGAGCTTTAAGAATTTATGTAAAAGTTTTAAATATTGTTTATCCCGGAGATTGGTATTTAGGGTTCTAACAGGGTAGAATATTAAAGGGGATGAGAGGTTAAATGTGAAGGGAATATTTAGATGTGCTGTCCCATCTAAGAAGTCAGGGGAGGTGGTTTGACCTTTTGGGTAGTGAAATCTGTGGTGGTACTGGCTTTCATAGGCGGTGAGGAGATAGAGACTAAGCATCAACGAAAGCAGGGTTATTAGTGGTGTTTTTTTTTTTTTTTTTTTTTTATGCTAGCATAGGAGGAGGAGGCCTAGTAATTTTAGGGCACATTATTTAACCAGGATATGATGGGGAGGAAAGGTGAAATTGGGCTGTGGAAGGGCAGTAACCCCTGATGATGTGTAGGTTGCTGGTTGGAAGGAGAAAAGAAAGGGAGTGGCTAAGATAGTCTAAATTTAGCAGTACTGGGGGTGGGTGGAAATAGGGGGCAGGGTAGGGCACAGAGCAGGGCTAAAACGAGCTACAGTATTCAACCACCCTGTAAGTATAGCTGTTTTAAAGTACTTATTTATATACACCAGTGTGTTCTTTAACGTAGAGAGTGGAAAATATACTTGTTTATGGCCACAAGGTTTAGCTTTCCAGTTAGCCAATGCCTGTTAGACTGTAAAGGTTTTAGAGAATATGGCTTTTATTAATAAAATGCAGGGAACACCTCACAGTGCTACAGACCCAGGGCTTGTATAAAAACAGTTACAGACAATGAGCTTAGACAATAACATTGCTCGTTTCAGAATATGGAGGGACAGGACAGTTTAGCTTCCTATTTAATTCTTCAACAAGTTGGTGTCCTTTTTGTGCTGCTTGCCTTTAAGGTAAGGAGTAGCACACAGAGGGGGTTACACATGGTGAGGGATAAATTCATTAGAGCACTGGTTTAGTAGGGTTGTTCCTGCCAAGAATTGTTAAGGTGGCACAGTAAGCACAATACATGCACAAGAAAACGTATACATTCCAGCTTAGTACAACAGTTTACAATAAGAGTTAGCAACAGTCAATTTATTGCTTATCCCAGCATTTTTTTTCTGATATGGTATGTAACTCAATAGTTGGCTTAAATGTGTCACCAGCAAATCAGCAATAAACCCATCAGTAGCAATGCACTTAGCGTTGTTGAACAAAAAGTAGTTCCTCCAAAAGATGGCATATAGATTTCTCAACAATTTCAGTGGTAAGCCTTGCTAAACATCGCATTAGTTCAGCACTTAAAAGTTTCAGAATATCTAATGCTACCAGACACTATACAATGTTCGCACTGGGGAGGGTAAACACATGGGTAATCAGTAATGCGATCAGTTTCAGAGCAGACATTTCATTTCACTGCTTTAAATACAAAGAATGTAAACAGTACTTTATCTTGTATTTTAAGTGGAAAAATAAATTCCCTGTAAAAACAAGTAAAAACATATCACACCACAGGGCAGCCTTCTGGGTCCAGGAGCACTAGGGCATTTAAAAAATGGCTGTGTTAGAGGAGGGATAAGTGACCTCGCTTACGTAGTAACAAGGGGAGGGATTAGGGAAGTGATAAACTAAAATGGGCTACAAGATTCAACCAGCCTGTAAGTATAGCTGTTTTAAAGTATTCATTTATATACACTAGTGTGTTCTTTAGTGTTACGCTGTAGTTTGCAGGAGATGAAGGATAGGGAGTGGAAAATATACTTGTTTGTGGCCACAAGGTTTAACTTTCCAGTTAGCCACCATTTGTTAGACTGTAAAAAGGTTTTAGAAGAATAGGGTTTTCATTAATAAAATGCAAGGAACAACTCACAGTGCTATAGACCCAGGGCTTGTTTAAAAATAGTTACAGACAATGAGCTGAGATAATACCCTTGGTCATTTCAGAATATGGAGGGATAGGACAGTTTAGCTTCCTATTTAATTCTTCAACAAGTTGGTGTCCTTCTTGCGCTGCAGGCCATTCAGGTAAGGAGTAGCACGCAGAGAGATTTACACCTTGGTCATTTCAGAATATGGAGGGATAAGACAGTTTAGCTTCCTATTTAAGTATTCAACAGCTGCAGGCCTTTCAGGTAAGAAACAGCATGCAGAGGGGGTTATCATACATACATACATAAGTAAACAGACAGACATGTTTTATGTGAAATTGTGATTTCATTTATTTTACAAAATAAGTTAACAAGCAGACAGGTTTCATGTCAAGTCAGGATTTTATTTATTTGACTATTTTAAAACTAATGACATATCTAGGCATACATAGCTATTTGTGATATAATACAACAGTTGTATAATGAAACAATGTAAATTGCAATTGAGAGCAAATGTGATTCTTTGTTGCAAACACTTTGCTGATCAGTCAATACAATGCAAGACGTCTGTAATATATACTCCGTTTAAGGAACACCATTGCACCTAAAACTAAAAAAATAAATGAAAATGCAGGAATCCTTGTTTATGTAACATAGTCATCTAAGTACATGTCTTATTTACATTTACACATTTTACATAGATGTACATAAATTAAAATGTTTTAGGCATGGGCAATACTGCCCCTCTAGCTTGTAAATGTACCAGAACAGTCATTTCCATGTAGGTGAAGAATTTAAAAAAAATTCAACAGTACTGTTATACTAATATAATTAGAAAGTTTACTCCTTATGTCAGCTAGTCTTACAGAAAACAAGTTACTATATCTCTCATTCCTGTATCATCTCTTAGAAGGATTGTCTAAGGATTCTTAACTACTCTTTCATAACTTCATACATTCCCAGAGGTTGTTGTCTCTGATTACTCTCTACTTAAGGTATCCACTTAAATATCAATGTGAGATGGCGGGAAAAGTTGAAATATTTCAATCATTTGTAATAAACTTTCACATCAGTGAATGCCCTGGTATATTTTCGCTGTGCTCTTTACAATTTGCTCATGCTAATTTTATGCCAAGATTCCTATAGTATTATTCCATACTCTAATTTGGGTCTAGTGTAACTTAAAATCCATTATTTCATCGTTTCTGATTTCCTAGACTTTATTAACCTTTTTTTTACAGCCTACAGTTTTAAAAAGTGATCAATAACCAATTGGCTTATATGATCTTGAAAAAAAACCTCTCAAAGCTAGATCTACCCACAGACCCAGGTTCTTAAATGAATCCACATTGTAAATCACCATGTGCTGTATTAAATATTCACCATTAATCAATGTCAATCAAATCCCATAGCTATGTTTTCAGTCCTACCATATTTTGTGTGTGTGTGTGTGTGTGTGTGTGTGTGTGTGTGTGTGTGTGTGTGTGTGTGTGTGTGTGTGTATATGAAATCATTTTCTATTATGCACAATATCTTTAAGTGTTTTTTTTTTTATCAACATTTTCCTGATCTTGTTTCACCATATGTGCAATTTGTCTGTCCATTTTTATTTAAATACTTACATAAAACGCTCAACTTTTTCAAAATCTAAGCCATTCACTGTTGAACTGACATATGCACGTACAATGAATGACATCAGCTGTGCTAGTTGAATGGTTTAAAGACACAGTACACCATTCAAACAAATATCTTACATTCACTTTTATGTAACTATTTAAATGTCATAATCTGTTTTTTTAATTTATTTATATGGTCTAATGAAGCCACATTAGTGGTGAAAGCGCTAACCTAAAAATAAAACGTTTTTATTTATCTTATTGAATGGTATCTAGAGTTGTGCTT